>NC_025699.1:24400215-24420478 GCF_000633955.1 Camelina sativa
ATGACATGCCTTAAACACAGATTTCACAGTCCTGTGAGCAGGCCCCACTCGGACAGTCATTGCTCTGTAAATTCCAGTGACCTGTCCAGATAACAAGCTTTGTTTGTCAACCAGAATCATAGTAACACATATACTACCCTCATAAAATTACTGCACTTACCTCAATTCTATCACCAGGCTTTCCATTATCAACTAGCTTATCATGCAGTAACAGGCTAACTGTGTGAGGTGTTCCTCCTTCTGGAATCTCATCAGGCGTTTCCTGAAGCCTCACAATCTGCTTATCGGCAAACCTGATTCACAAATGATGAAGGTAAGTAACAGGATTATAAAAAGAATCAGACAAAATGACAAATTATATGGCTAGAACTTACCTGCATCTGTTGTGCACTAGTGTCATGGAGTTCTTGGCCATGCACTCTTGTTTCAAGCAAGTTGGAGGCTCGCTTATTTTGCCTAACAATCAAACAAACATTAGGAGACACTATGCAGATACATACAGAAAACGATAAGTCCAAGTGATTTAAATTACCTCTATCAACGATGATGGGGTCAGAGAAGTATCCACAAACAAGGCACCTAAACACAGCTTCCCTGATTTCAGGAATGATAGAGCTACTCCGAATAATCATACCTTTCAAAGAGATCATCTTCTCGATATCTAACAAACCAAAACCACACATCCAAACATAAGCTAAGCTAGCCACTACAGGAAACCAAGAAACAAAAAAATTGAACTATACTAACCAGATGGATTGAGATTTCTCATGGAAGTAGATGACCTGAGGTTAAAAATCCTCACTTGAACATGTTTCTCGAACAAAGGATTAATCGTGGAAACAATATCCATCAGCACAATATCGAAAATGGCGAGAACTTCCAAAGGATACCTAACCATCTTGTTGTACAAATCAGGATCATAATCAAACACATCAAAGGCATCAACATCAATCCACTCTCCTTCAATTTCAATCACTTTGCGTATGGAAGCCATATACTTCCCTTCTCTAAACAAATCATCACTGTTCTCTCTAGCTTCTCTAAAATGCTTAACGAACAATTCAATCGCAGATTTAACATCCTGCACACTGATGTTAGTACCCCAAACGAAAGTCGGAGTAGCATCGTCGGCGCCGTCGTCTTCACCGTCATCTGAAGAAGGCATAGGTTCGTCAGCATACGATGGTGTCCCTGGGTCTCCACCGCCGCCACCGCCACCTCCGCTGCCGCGAACTTTTCTTCCTTTAGATCTGGCGGCGGAAGGACGAGATGTCGGAGGAGTGGAATTGGATGAGGGGACACGTGGTGGAGGAGTAGCGAACTGCGTGGGTGTAGAGGACCTTCCTCGGTGGAGACGGCGGAGAGCGGCGGGGGAAGAGTAAGTGTTTCCGATAGGGCTTGAAGCATTTTCTCCGGGAGAAGAAGGACCTGAAGTAGTGAGATTCGTCAAAATCATAAAACAATTTCAGAATTAAAGAGAGATAGAGAGAGAGAGAGAGGAATAGAGCTAGTACCGTCGTTGGGGTTGCCGGGAGAAGAGTCGGAAGCCATGGCTGATCGGGAAATTGAGAGAGACGGAGTGAGAGGTTTCTTTCGGCGCTTCTTAGTGAGTAGAGATGAATTAGGCGGGACACTTCACTCGATTTTGGCGCCATTATTACATGGGCTTTTAATGGGCCTCTAATTTATTGTGTCTAGAAGGCCTATTGATCCCCGAATCTTTTAACCGGGAATTATTTTTTTTCTGAGACAAAGTAGTGTTGTTAGTTGAGTAAGAGATTCCCAAATCTTCATGGACTAAAAAGAGTGTTTAGTGAGAGATTCAATCCACAAATGAACTAAAGAGTGTTGGTTGAAGAAACTGTTCATGGACTAAAGAGTGTTAGTTGATGTTAACTGTTCTTCATTGATTCTTCTACAAAAGAAAGAGGTGATACAATTCATGTAGCACAACCTAAAGATCGATTTTTACAAGATTGCAGAAACTGAACTATCCAAGAACAAATCAATGAGTAAAGATCCAACGCTACCAATTACACAAAAAAAAACATGAGAAATCTAAACCGTTTCATTGATGAAATTTTTTCAAGAAATCGAACCGATCAGTCAGCATCTGAAATTGATGCCAAACCCATGCTTGCCACGAACACACCCAGGTTTCAACTGTGAATACGACGAACATCTCTTCCCCAATTTCCGCATCCTCTGTCTTTTAAGCTTCTTGCTCACGCTCCTTGGAACAAGCTCATCATCAAGATCATCATAGTCATCTTCATCATCAAGATCATTATAGTCATCTTCATCATCAGTATCACCATCGTGATTGATACAATCTCCGATAGAGTAACGCGAACCTTCACCAAAAGACACCATCCGCTGGCGACAAAACGAATCATCAAGAATGCGAACAACAACACCATCATCGTCTTCTTCAGTTACGTGACCATCGACGGGAACTAAAGCATCCGCCACGACATCATCAGTGTCAGTCTCCGACGTGAGCGTGCGAGGAGGCGGAATCACAGAGCGCAAAACGTCCGAGGAGATGATGTCATCGGAGAAACTCTCGACGGCGGAGGGATTGAGGAACTTCGGGAGATCGAGGACGAGATCTTCTTTTTCCTGATTCGCCATTTTCAGCCTCTTTGTGAATTGATATTCGCCGGAGAAAGTTTGTTACAGACTCTGTTTGTTTCAATTTCAACTTATTTTTTTTTTATTTATTTTTTTTTTTGACTCTTGAGGAAGAAGAGGAAGATATATATAGCCGTTCCGAATCCTCTTACTATACATGCGTGCTGTTTGTAACATAATAAGAAACGTCATGAAGTTCTCTTGTATAAACTCATAACGATATGTAGTTTAATGAAAGTCTCTCTTGCGGTCTTGCCGTCTGTATCCTCTTACTGACCATGCGAGCTGTTTATAACCAAAGAAAACGTCATACAGTTCTCTTGTAGAAACTCTTAACGAGATGTAGTTTTTAAAAAATCTCTCTTGCGGTCTTGCCGTCTGTATCCTCCTCCTACTGACCGACCATATGTTTGTTTGCATAACACTCTCTTGAAACTCATAATTACGCTTTGACAAGAGGAAGCATTAGACAATTTTCATTACGAAATTTACAATGTTGCTAATCATTTGTTTGCGTTGTGCCTGAGGACTCTTGCAAGTGTTGTTCTTTGGCTCAGAAATCTTCAACCAGTTTTACTTTCTTTTTACCCTCTAAATCTTTGATTGTTTATACAATTTGGAGAATTGAATTTATGGGTTTACCCATGGAAACTAACAAAAACACTTCCGACAACTACTTTTCACACTTTCTGTAGCATTGTGTTACACTAACATAAGCATATATCATATTAGACAGACGTTAGAAAACTAAATGATGCAAATGGAAGAAATCAATAATCCTTGGATTGACATAATTCTCGGTGCAAATTTCATAGCCTGTCCTAGTAAGGATGATGGCAAACTCGATCACAGAAACAATAACATTCTCTGATCGCCAGAAACAATAATAAGGCATATTGGTGGGTTTCAAGTAAAAAAAATGACAAGTTCCCAATGTGTTGACTGTAAGCACAGGGCACTGTTGACTGTTGAGTATTGGGATCGTCCTAAATCATGATACGAAGAACGGCAAGTCCCACTGCTGATATCGACACAAGTGTACCTATGCAATATTTGATGACCTCGTACTTTGAAGCTTCTAACTGAGCTCTCAACGCATGAATCTCCTGCAAAAGCAAAACATGTTATGTCTTCTCATCTTCGTAAGTTTCAGCGTATAGTGAAAAGTTCATGAGTAAAGGAAACTATTGCTATATACCCTGTCAAGCTTGTTTGTGAGGTTTGTTGTTTCGGTATTCTGATTAGCTAGCTCGTCACGTATTCGACTGCCAGTAACAAAACAGCCAAAACCAGATTACCAAATACTCTAGAGTCGAGCCTTAAAAATCACATCATATGCCTCCATTTGCAGATAGCTACGTTTGGTAAATGTTCATAGAAAGAGAGTACAATGCAAAATTTAGAGCTTTCTTACCCTCTTTCAAGATTCAAATCCAAGCGTTGTCCAGCTGTGACCTTATCAATTTCGTACCTGTTTCAAGTGAGAGGTCTTTACGTCTTGGTTTCAGATTGGTTAAAAGCATATTACAAGGGGAACTATGGTCACAAACCTTAGCTCACTTCGCATCTTCTCTATATCGCCTCTCAATTTTTCTGTCTCACGTTGCAATACGGAGCTCACTTCGCATCTTCTCTATATCGCCTCTCAATTTTTCTGTCTCACGTTGCAATACGGTAAAATGATGCTCCTTTACAAAGAATGGAGAAGAGTTGGAATCATAAATCCTTTTTACTTTGTGGTACAGGGAAGCACAGACAATGCTATTGTGCATAAAATGTTTACAGTAGATGTTGGTGCTACATAGTTTAACACAACATGACATGAAAAAGTACAGTATAATGGGATGCAATCAAACACATTTTTACTGAGTATTCTCGCTACACATGCCTAAGACTCCAACTCATAAACGGCTGCAACAAAAAGAGTTCGAAAGAAACACTACACAGACCTTCTTCCTACATAAAACTAAATTACTCAGAGAAAAAAACACAGCTTTTCTATGTGTTATCGTCCTGAACTCCTCCACAATATAACCCAAGAAGAACCTTAAATTTTCTACTTTCTAAGTAACAAAACCTCTCAAACTAATCCATATCCATAACGGGCATAAAGAGAGCATAACAAAGATGCAGAAGATGAATAACTTTAAATGCAAATACCACACTCCAGGATATGTATGTACTAATGAGCAGCCCAGGGTAAAAATCCTAAACAACAATGTAACTAAGACCATTGTATATGAGATTAGTAAACGCAGCACAACTCAAGAAGGTTTTTTTTTTTTTACAGAACATAAACTTTTGCACATAAACCCACAAAACAGCGACGAGGTTTTCAAGGTTCTGAACCACTAGTAATCAAAAACAAACACACTAATGGATGTAAGATCAAACTATTACAGCTGTCGACGTTACCTGAGAACTTTTTACTTCAGATTTAAATTTTGACAGATTTGAATCTTGAATCATTTCAATCTGCAAACACGCAAGTCACAAGTAAGAAAAAGTGAGTTTTACATTAACTCATACAGTAGGCTACCACAAATTAAAAGAACAGTAATTGAAACTATATCACCTTCTGCATTTCTGCTTTTGACACGAAGGACTCAGAGACATTTTCCAAACTATCATTCAAAACCTCAGTGATAGCAGAAGTTATCGCCTCAGCTTGCTTTGATGGAACACCTTGAGCTTCAAGACTCCTCACCTTTCACCACCAAGAAAAATGAAAACATCAAAATAGACCCAAGGAAACTAACTATAATTATTCAATTCATTGCTCTCTCCTGGAGCAACTTAACACACTAGAGATTCCAAAACGCTTATTACTAGTACAAATTCATGTAAAGTTCTAGATCTAGGCTACATAGAGAGAATGAAAACAGATGAAAAATCACCAGAGCCAATGTATCAACGAGAAAGGCACGTCTCCCGTTAGCTTTCGTGAGTTCGGAAAATGAACGGTACGGGAACGGACGACGATCAATCAATCCGAGGGAGGAGCCGAGACCTCGAGGTTTAGCGAGAGAAATCGCGGATTGAGCTCCCAATAGAGCCAAACGCTTGGACAATGTCATCGATCAGAAAAATTGAATAACCGGAGAACTCAGAAAACAACGGGCTCAAATACACCTAATCGCGTTACAGATTTGGGACGGAGGAGACGGTGGTTTGGTAATCGGAGAATCGAGAGAGATAGGATTTGAGGACGACTAAAGGGTTCTTCTTCTACTTCTCTGGGTTTGATAGATTGATTTCTTTCTCTTCTCAATGGTTTTGGTATTTAATGACATATTTACCCTTGATCAGTTTCTTTAGAGTCTTTAGACATACCAAATCACAAGTTCACAAACCCACCCCATTTACGTGCGGGCAAAGTTCTTTTTTTTTTTTTCCCTTCTAATTGGTAATAGCGATATTGTAACACGTCATCATATCATGTCACGTAAGCAAGCCTTGACAAGCTTGACATGCCACGTCAGTAGTCTGAATATGACACGTCAGTAGTCTGAATATGACACGTCAGCAATTGAACTCTGTTTCCGACCCAATGACATTTTTCCCTAATACTACTACTGAATAGCGAGCGATACTTCTTCACAAGCTCATGATTTTGTTGTTTCTCCATCTTTTTCTGCTTTTAAAACCATCTACCAAATCTTTTGTAATTACTTTTCTTTTTGTTGATTAATAAATTTACCATTTCAAGGAAACAAAAAAAAAGTAAACAAATTGAAGAGACAATTCTAAAGGAATAATTACAAGAGATTGAATAAATATGCAAGTCAAACGTCCTCATTGTTCATATGGTGACTGTCACTCAAGCTCTCGTTATGCATGAGATCTAAACGATCCACCGTGAAACATTTGGTTATCGCATGACCAATTACTACGTACGTACCATCCATTCCCTCTCTTACTTTGTTGAGTAAGTGAGTAACCAATGCCATAAACGAATCGAATTAATTGTTTATTTTTTATGGCATCGATTACTCAACGAATATATAAAGTATATATACCAGTGTTCAAAGCGCTACGTGTTAACTAGACGGTGATACAACGCCTAACGCCTAATCGGAATTTAGACGGTTTTAGGCGGTTTAGACGTTTACACTATAAACTATTATATACATGATATTATATATGTATATATATATATATATAATTATACAAAATATGTATAAGAATAATAAAAATATTAAATCAAAAACAAAAATTAAATAAAAAATTATTTCAATTCATTTTAAATAATATTTTAAACATTTATAATTATGTTTATAGAAATAAACCTTATAAATTTTATATTTATGCAATTAAAATTTAAAAAATACACTAAAATGATGATACTACAATTTTATGCGGTCAAAACGGTTTTCTAGGCGGTGCTATACGGAGTAGAAGCGGGCGCCAAGAATTATACTGATGATGCTTCAAATGTTCTTTAACCTGGTTTAAGCTTAAGAAAAAGCTGAAACAAAAACCAAATGTATTGACATATAAGCACTATTTTAAGCAAAAACCAAATGTAATAATCACATATAAGCACTATTTTAAGCAAAAACCAAACTATTGACAAATATATATATGATTTGTATCTTTAGTGAACTCGGAAATTTGGCAGTACAAGACTGGATGACGATAAGAGGAGCTAAGACCTCGAGGTCTAGCGACCGAAAGCGCGGACTGAGCAAAGCCAGACGCCTAGACATGCTCATCGGAGATCTCAATAACAACAACCTAGAAAACCCTTTTAAAAAAAAAAAACACCCAGAATAAAAAAAGCAAGCGAATGAGAGAGAGAGAGAGTCGAGAGGGATGGGACAAGTGGATTTAATTTTGGGAATTTTATTAATTTTACCACATTTGCTTTAAAACTTTCCATTTCTACCACAAAATAAAACATCTTTTTCGATCTACCACATGGGGGTAGATAAATTGACTAAACTGCCCTGCATATAATGTGTGAATAAACAAAATGAATTAATATTAATATAAGAATTTTTTTTCTTCAAGATATTTGGGAGTTCACCTAAAGTTGTCAGACCAATTAAAGAATTTTTTCCTTCCCATTGATATTTTTCTCCCTTTTATCTCGAAAATAGAGAGAAACCATCTCTCTCTTCCCTTGTAACCATCGATCTTTCACCTTCTGCAATCTCTATCTCTCTCTTGCTAACATCACTTTATCCTCAATATCTCTCACTTTCATTATCGCTCCTCTTTCCGTCCCACTGCCGACGACAACATATAATGGACAACCGTTCTAATAGCAAAATTCTTAACCAAGTTCAGTTGTCCACCACGTCTGTCTAATCCCCTTTACCCCCTCCGTAGATGACCAACACAGTGGTCTAGTTCCAGAGACCCTCCCCGAGCTTGTGTATGTTTTTTGTCTTAACTTTTCTAAGATTTAAGGTTTATGTTATTGATGGACCATTGGATAGTCGATGGACCATTTGGTTGTGATGGACCATCTATTAGAAGTAGACATGTTAATGACATATGTTTAATTTTGTCTACTACATTCTGTGTATTCAGAGATCCAAAACCTAACAGGTAGCCACAAGTCAGAGAGTAGAAGAAGACAAGATTGAAGTCTCTCCAACTGGGTATGTGTTCATAGACCAATGAGTTCTGATTATATGTTTCATCTTCAAATAAGTCATGAATCTTGTGATCGATGGACCATTTGGTAGTGATGGACAACAGTTAGAAGTAGACATGTTTATCTGATGGACTTTTTAGGCTGATGGACCAGTCGCTAACCGATAGACCATTATAAGCTATGGAATATTTATTTGCCATGGACTATCTGTTAGCGATAGACCATTTTGTTAGAAATAGACATCTTGCTATAAGAATGACCAATATAAATAAGTGCTCTTCAGTTTTGTCTATTCAATTTTGTCTATTATCATAGTTTTGAAGCCCCAAGGAAGCCACAAGTCAGAGACTAGAGAAAGAAGAAATTGAAGACTCTCCAACCGAGTATATGCTCATGGACCAGATGTGTTATGATTATTTGTTTCTTCTTCCAGTTAATCATTCATCTTGGTAACGATAGACCATTGTTTACTGTTCACAACCCAAAAAAAAAACTTGACGACTGAGTTATAGTATTTACGGGAAAACGAAAGGTCTCGTCGATTCATATGACGGCTGAGTTATCACAAGAAATAATCTAAAAGCAAACAATTGATTTATATTATTTGACGGCTGACTTATAGTATTTATGAGAAAACGAAAGGTCTCGTCGATTCATATGACGGCTGAGTTATCACAAGAAATAATCTAAAAGCAAACAATTGATTTATATTATTTGACGGCTGACTTATAGTATTTATGAGAAAACGAAAGGTCTCGTCGATTCATATGACGGCTGAGTTATAATGCTTTGTGGCTGAGTCGTCACAATAAATAATCTGAAAGCGGAAAACAAAAGGTCTCGTCGATTAATATGACGGCTGAGTTATAATGCTTGACGCCTGAGTTATTACACAAAATAAAACAAATGTATTACAACAATACCACATCGGACAAGTTTTCGCATTGTGCCCAACTTGTTTACATCGAGAACAAGCTTTTAGCTCATGGCTTAACTTGTTCAATCCATAGTCATCAAGAACAAGCTTGACAAGCTTGTCGTGTGTTGTTTCTGCATCTATCTGCACAACTCTACACCCAATTACCGGAAACAACAATTACCGGAACTGAATCCATGAAAGAAAATGAAGAAGAATGAGAAAAATTAATAAGAATGAGTGTAATTAAGAAGTGAAGAACAAGGAGAAAAAGAAGGGGATAACAAGGTGAAAAACACTTCCTAACCAGTTAAAGAACAATAGTCGAAGGAACGACGTTTCGTATTTTCAGAGAAGATGATGACATGGAATGCTGACATGGATGATGCGTCCGAAGTGGCAAGTCAGCCAACAAACGAACATGTAAATCAGCCTAATTAAATCAGCCATCAAACAAAATTATAACTCAGCCGCAATATAAATAATATTACAGTAATTAAAAAGCAAAAAGATGGCTGCAAAATTCAGGCGCTTAATGTCATAACTCAACTGAAAATTTGTAACTCAAGCGTATTGTTAAATAAGTCAGCCGTAAATGAATTATATTCTAGTAACTAATTTTTCTCTACTAAGTCAGCCGTAAAATGGCCGAGTTTTACGATAAGTCAGCTCATGGCGGCTGAGTTATAAAACTTAATCATAACTCAGCCATAACCACATCTCATAAGTCAGCCGTTGTTCATAACTCAGCCAGATTCAAAATGATAATTCAACCGTGTCGTAGTGTTAACTCAGCCAAAATTTTTACAACTCAACCATCAGATTATAACTCAGCCGTAAGGGAGGCTGAGTTATGGTATAACTCAACTAGATTTCATTAAGTCAGCCGTAACACTTGGCTGAGTTATGCTCTAAGTCAGCCGTTCACTCTTACTCAAATTTTTTTTTCCATAAATTAGCCGCAACATACCATACCTCAGCCGTCATTACCTCAGTAACGCGTTACTGATGAGTTATTTAATACACGTTAGCGATTTTTGACGTAGCGTCTGACGTGGCAATGGTATCTTTGTAATTAAGTTTTTTCCTGTAACATAAAACACGAGCACGCTGGGTATTTTGAAAATACCTGAAATATCCTAGTAATAAAAAAAAAATTTGTATGGTTCTAGTAATACTTCATCCATTTCATAATATATGATGTTTTAGAGATTTTTGCTTGTTTCATAACATAAGACTAGATTAGGACCTACGGTACACTGCGAAGCAAGTTATTTGTAATTAAACATTTAAATTATAAGTTGTTTTTGTTTGTTAAATATGTTATAGTTGTATAATAATTGTTAATTTTATAGTTTAAACCATATAATACCGCAATATAATTTATTTTTTACATAATACTAGATTCAGACCCGCACTTACGTACGGGATTGTTTCTATATATATTTTTTTTTAATTTTCTTTTTGAAACTATTTTTATTTGTTGGTGTAAATTTAATTGTTTTTAATCTTTTAGAGGGAATTGAAGGAAAATTTGATAGTAATTTGGTTGAAGACTATAAATCCTTTACCTTGCTTGGAGGATCGCTTTCTTTCTTCGGAACCATGGTTGCAGTCTTATCGCACTTCAGACAGGTGAAGTAATACCAGCCGAAATCTATATCTATGTTAAAGATAGTTCCCTCGATCAGAAACATCCCCTCCTATTCTTAAAATTAATAATAAGTTATATAATCTATTATGATATTAACATATTTATAGGGCAAATAGTTTACCTCAGTAGAAACCAATAGCTCTGAAATGGTTTTCCTCTCAAGTCGATCAAAATAGTCGACTTTCTTATCAGCAGCTTTCGCTTCAACAGCCCTTGGTTGTATGACGGAGATTGATATTCCGTCATTTGACAACCTAAAGTAATGGTATGGTTCAATATGTTTAGACATTTTTACGTAATGTTTTTCTACAATAGGCACTAATGTAAAAAACTAATTTACATAACTTACCTCGTGACAAAATCGAGGACACCAGGATAGTCGGAATTAACCATTAACAAAGACATATCATAGGCAATTGCTATGGATCTTTCACCTGCAGAATTAATAGTCAATTAATTAATTTCTATTTTAATCTATACTATTAATGTGGAAAGATATAACTCTCAAATTTTATTACCATTGAACATATTGATCTTCGCCAGTCGTAGCAAGCACGTAACCATATTGTTGGCTGCGTTCTCACAAGCAGCCCACATGACTATCAGCATATCTCCCCCATAAGGTACAGGACAAACGGTTATCACTGAGGAATGAAAACATAAGCTTCTAATATACTTTTTGTGTTACCAAAAACACTTATATATTATGATTGAAATTTTGATTTACCTTGTGTCCTGGAGATCAACATTCAATCTCTTATAAATCTTTCCATTGCTTTCACTTGTTTTGATTGTACCAATGTTCACAACTTGACCAAGAACATGGGGATAAAAAGCTTAAAGCATATAGTGGAATACTTAGATAACATTATGAATAAATTGATTTTAAGCTAACATACCAATTAAGATGTTCTCACTGATACCATCATCAGCTGTAATGGTTTCAAAGCTCTGCAGATCCAAATACCAATCATTTGAGAGTGAAGGAGATCGAGTAATGATTGTTGTGTTAGTGAGGGACATCTTGAAAACATGGTTTGTTGCCCTAAACTTTCCCATCGATTTATTCAACTGGAAATTCTCCATAAATCTCCACTCCCCATCCACAATCATTTTGTGGAACTTGTTAACTTGATATTTTTTTATAGTCGCATGGATGAGAGTTCCCTACAATCACATAGTAACTTGGTTAATCAGACTAATCATCAATGTGTGAAACAATTATAAATATATAGATAAAGGATTAATATATATGAATATAAGCTTACCTGCTAAGATCATTTCTAAGGTTTCTCCGGTGAAATTAGTACACTGCCTCCACGAATGAATAATCCGCACTTGAATCTTCCAAGTCGTCTTGAAAGGCTTAATGTTGGTGAGGCTCCTGATTCCATTATTTGCAGCCATTTTTGTTTAAGGCCCGAATGTATATGGAGTATATTGTTGTATGCTATACTGATAATCGCATAGCCATCTATTTATAGTTCGAGACCCATTTATTTAGAATAGACCTAGAGTAATACATTATCAAACAGAAATATGGTAATAGATGGCGAATTGTTAGTTAAACACAGTTATTCTCGGCACTGATTGTAGATTAAACGCATATGTTTAGGTGTTCTAGCAATTGTCATACCATTATTATTGTTAAAATCCTTAGAATAAGGAAATAATCACAATTAACTTTCCAATTACTCATTTTAAGATACTTGGAATTTTTTAAATTTTGTATAACTGCTGTAATTTTCTGTAAATGCTTGAGTGCTTAATGTCCCCGTTTAATTACGTACTTGCATTTCAATCGTAGATTATGGAATTCTTTCATGATTAATTTATTTTTTTGTATCAATTACATATCATGATACGATTTCCTATATATGTTTTAATTTGCGTGAGCATGATTATGGGGACATTGATCGTATAATTAATTTTTGTTAATTGTAGTATGTTTGTTTTTGGAAAATTACATATTTGGTCCAACTTACGGGCAATTAAATTACATGTTTGGTAACTGGGAAAGCTTTCCTCAATCCATACAGACAAAACATGATCCGAACATATAAAAACCGGGTTGCATTAAGATCCACATTGTTTGGCAATAAAATTACTTGCCTATCCTTTTCTTTTTATATGGTTTGTTATATTATGAAGGGTATTTCATGTCCTACTTTTTCCCTTCTTTTTCTACTTAACAAATAGTGCTTCCCTTTTAATAGTATAGATTGATTTAATCAACTTAATTAGATAAGTCTATTTCTCTAATATAGATAGTGTTAACAAAATAATGAAATGATGTTTTAGCCGTGTAACACCAAACTAATGATATTTTAAAAATTATATAAATATCGACTAAACCCGTCCCGCCATATAACCCCGTCCCGAGATATATTAACTCGCACTATATCATTTTAATTTTTAATATTTATTATTTATTATTATAAATATTAGATTGAGTTAGTATGATATTTATTAAGATTGTAACCATTAATATTTTATAAGGTTGGCGCTTCTTATAAAGTTTAAATATTTTTAAAATTTAAATATTTATAATACTTAGAATTCTTAAAAAAGTTTGAATATTTCTCATATTTGAAATTTCAGAAATATAAGTTTCAATCAAAGATATCTTTAAAACAAAAGGAAAAGAAATAAAATTGCTAAAAAAAAAAGAAAGCAAAAAGAATTCAACAAAAACCAGTTTGTTTTTTCTTCCAAATTGTACAAATCATATAAATTATAAAAAAATAGAAAGCAAATAATAAATGAGTTACAAATTATATAAATTTAATTCATATATTGATATTTTGAAAATATGAGAGGTTTTAACTGTAAATCTTATAAAAAAAACAAATGATAACTATGATAATTATAAGAAGATTTTTTAAAAAATTGAGATGAAATGTTAAAACAAAGCGATTTTGCTTTGGTAAGATGTGAGATGAGATGAAAGGACTTTGATCTATTTATAGTGATATGTAGAGAAATGTGATAAATGTTAGCAGTTAATAGATTTCTTGGTTAGCAAGTTCAAACTTTGATGATAGGTAATATTCGTGTTCTTAGCTTTATAGTAGGTTTTGAAAACATTGATAATATTTTCCTTAATAATTTGTTGGGATATGGAATGATTAATTATGATCCGATATACCTCATTAAATTATTTAATTTGTTTCTATTTTGATTCCGAATTTAGGATTTTTAAAGTAAGTGAAATCAATGGTCTTCAATTCATTTTATATATTAATTCTGTTAGAATCATTTTACGATTTAAATCCTCAATTTCATTAACATTTTCTTTGAAAAAATATTAAATAAAAGTTTAATGCAATTGCATTTAATTCTATAAGTTTCCAAAAAGTATTTTTGAGCAAAAAATTGCTGCAAAAATACTAGTATATATGTTTTCAATTTTCTAGGTAACTTTTAAATTATTTATATATATATATATATATAATTTTTTTTATGCAGTCTTGTTTATAATTGGATAAATTTTTTTAAAATAGACATACCTTATTATGTATGCTTTTAGCTAAAATATCTTATATTTTGAAACGAAATGAGTACAGTATTACCTAAAATAAATAACATATGAGTAAATCTCGCCAAAAAAACTTAACAATAAATAGTATTATGTTTTCAAACAAAGTTAATCATTACTAGATGTTTTTTCTTTTCTTTAAAGCTCTCGGGTTCCAAGGAGTGTTCACTAGTGGGAAACCAAAGAGTCTCGTTAAAAATAAATTAAAATAAGTCTTGACATGTTTATTATTTTGTGTTTACTACACTCTTTACCCCTTTGAGATTGCAGTGTGAAGTCTGAGAGAGATTTAGAAGCTTTGATAATGGCGAACCAACATTTCTTCAAGCCTCTTCTTCCTGGCTTTCACAGCCACTTGGTAATCTTTCTCTCTCACTCTTTCCCTTCTTCTCTGTATCTGTCTTTCTGAGAAGCTCATTGAGAATAATGTGTCCGGTTATGAATTTGCATGTTATTTCAGACAATTCCTGTGGCTTTCTTCTTAAAGAATATAGAAGGAAGAAATGAGCAGAAGAAGACGGCAGAGTTAAGATCAGACGCATCCAAAATAACCTGGAAAGTGAAAGTAGATGGCCAGAGACTCTCAAACGGTTGGAAGGAGTTTGCTCTCGCACATGATCTTCGAATCGGCGACATCCTTGTTTTCAAACAAGAGAGAGACATGTGTTTTCACGTGACAGTGTTGGGACCTAGTTGTTGTCAGATTCAATATGTGTCTTCTTTACACAACCAGAACAATCTCGGTGAGTTGTGTTCATTTGCCTCTCTAACTGATATATTGAAGAGATGTGCTCATATACTGGAATATGAATCCGTAATTATTATATGAAAAGATAGAGAGTCTCTTGTTTAGTCTAATACTAGTTGGATGTAGTCTCTTCTTTTTCAGGGAAGATTCAAAGGAAAAAGGAAAAATCAGAGTCTTCACTAGATCTATCTTGTTTTGTGGCTAATGTCACGCCTTCAAATCTACGCTATGACTCACTGGTATATTTTGTGGCTAACTCTTTAATTTTTTTAACACCAAAAGAAACTATTATAATAGGTTTGTATCTTGTTTTAGGGTCTGAATTAGATCAAACTCATCTTTGTATTTTGTAATGAAATTATCAGACTCTTCCAATGAGTTTTGTGAGAGCAAATGGTCTAGACACAAGATGTGGAGAGAAAATTCTGATGAGGGAAAAGGGCAGATCATGGACTGTAAGTTTGAAACGGAAGAAATCATGCGGAACTACTTACATCAGAGGAGGATGGAGAAGTTTTTGTCAAGCTAATGGACTCAGAGCTGGAGATTTCTTAACTTTCAAACTGATCCAAAGAGGTGGAACTCTTGGTTTACGTATATCCCCTGGAGAGATAGAAGAAGAAGAAGATTGCTTATCAGAAGGTAATGTAGTGAAGAGTAGATCGATATGGAAAGCTTCTTCTTCAGAATCTCAAAACCGTTTTGTGACAGTAACCCTTACGCCTTACAACATCAGAGAATCTAAACTGGTTAGTCTCATCACCAAACCATTAAGTTTCTTTATCAATTCTTCATCCTTATCTTCCCCTCGTTTGTATCTCTCTCTCTCAGACGCTTCCAATACCTTTCACAAAGGTGAATGGATTACAAAAGGCAAAGAAGATGAGTTTCTTGGATAAACACGGCGTGAAGTGGTCTACCAATATGGGTTTTGAGGTGGAACGTAAAAGAATGAGATTGACAGGAGGTTGGAAAGAGGTTTGCAATGCTAGCGGTGTGAAGATTGGAGAATCAATCATCCTGGAGCTGGTTTGGGGAGCAGACAGAAGCTCTGTTCTTAAGTTTTGTTCCAAAGTGTAACCAGAGACCAACTGAAAATGTACCTGGAGTTGCCTAAATCAATGTTTTAACAAGTGACATTGTCCAATTCTAAAATGCTATTTTTGTGTGAAGAAGTCACTGTAAGTTGTTTTTGTTGTGACGATATATTTAGACATTCTGGTGGCTACTTGTAACTCTTTGGATGCATACTCTATTTAAGATAAGCTGTCATCAAGTTTAGTTGAAGCCCAATAAGAGTCCAAACTCTGAGAGGTTTGGTTTCGGTTAACTGCAGGACTATGGTTGAGCAACTAAAGAGCGCCCATGCCAGACTGGTCTCTTCTCAGTACTCCATGAAGAGCTCAAGTATCTGGAGAGGAAGAACTACAGTTTCGATGTTGTTCATGCTCGCTTTGCAGCTCATTGAGATTCTCATTTCCCTTTCCTACGTACTTGTTACGCCCAACCTATTCTCTTCCCTCGTTGAAAGCAAAGACTTGTGCACCCTCGAGAAGATCCCCGTGTTCCTCTTTTAGAGTCCAAACTCCTCATGCTGCTTCACATTTTGAGTATTTTCTGGGAGACATTGCCACATTGGCCATGATATCTCCCTTTTAGATCATCTCCATTGGTCATTTTTATTTTGTTGAGTGTCTAAATTTTTTGTATAATTAATTTTTAATGTTATTTAATGAATAGTATTTTAGAGTGTCTTTTAAAAGAAGTAAAAAATGAAACAGACATTTAAGACATTACATTGAGCTGGAGATTTCTCATTCTCAAAGTGATCAATGAGGACTCTGGTTCTACGTTGTTTTCCAAAGACCAGAAGGAAGCTTATGAAGTAGATTCTCTCTCTCTTTCCACAGAATCGGAATGCGATGAAGAGAGCAGCCAAGACGAGAGTATTTCGCAGGAATGCTCAGTAAGAAAGGAAAAGAAGGTAGATTGATATAGAAAGCTTCATCTTCACCATCCTAAAACCGATTCATGATAGTAACGGTTACACCTTACAACATAAGATTATGTAAACTGGTTAGTTTCATGACCAAGCCATTAGTTGTCTGTTTCACAGTTTTATTAATTCTGAGTCATCTTTGTTGCAGTATCTTCCGCTACCTTTCGCAAAAGTGAATACCTGAATGACATTAAAGAAGGCATGTAAGATGAGGATGTTGGATAATTATGGGCTGAAGTAATCTACGAATCTATGTTTGACGAGGAATGTAATAGAAAGAGATTGTTAGGAGGCTGGAAAGAGTTCTGCGACGCTAGTGGCGTTATGATAAGAGAGGCGACCACCCTGGAGCTGGTTTGGGAAGCAGCAGAAGCTCTGTTCTTAAGTTTTGCTCCCAAGTCCAAAGTGATGTTAGAGACCAAGTTGAAATTGTTTGTACATTATAAGAGCACTGGATCACGTTAGGGTAAAGGTTGGCAATTATTTCGAACCGAACGAACTGCGATATAGTGCACATGCTTTTGTAATAAGCTTCGCACCTCTCAAACCCAAGTTATCATCTTTGCATGGATTTGGTATTCCTTCTGAACTATCTCAAAGCTAATCAGAACCACACAGTTTATTCACAAATTATTTCTGAAAGTAATTATTCTTTTTTGAAAGTCTTAATAAAATCTATTTACAAATTTGTATTCAGCAGAAATTAATCTAAATATCTAATATAAATCTGAATTAAGTCAAGTTTCTCGTGGAAGCAAAATTCTATGTTTGAGACCGATAGTGCATTTTTTTTTGTGCAAAGATATTTATTGGTTTGTAATACTTCCTCTGTATCAGAATAGATGATGTTGTAGGATTTTATTTTGTATCAGAATAGATGATTTTCTATATACTTTTATCAATTAATACTAAGAAATTGCAAAGTTCAAGAATCATTAAATGAAAATTTAAGAGTTTGATGAAATATTATTGGTTAATAATTATAAAAATATATTATTAAAAATAAATAATACACTTATTGTTAAATAATAAATGTTTTTCTTGATTCATGTAAAAATCCTAAAACATCATCTATTATGATACAGAGGGAGTACAATATAACATTTATGGTTCTTTACAATTTAATAAGATGTCATTGCGTCAATGTGCAGTGCAAAAAACTATTTAATAAATTAGATATAATATTTTCTAGTTTAAAAATATAAGCAATATTGTATCTTAGTTTTAAAATATATATATATGTCATTGTTATACGATTTAGGGATGCAAATATTTAATCTTAATTTTTTAAATGTTAAGATTTCTGAAATAATAAATGAAATCCGTTAAATAATTTTGAAAATATTATTTTCTTATTTTATAAATCAATATAAGCTTTTGTTTTGTTAGTTATTAAATTAATTAAAATGCAATGGTATTTTTTGTAATATGTCACATGATTGTACGTAGGGTTAAACTTCTAAGAACAATGCTTAAATGTGAAGTGACTTTAATGCAGTGGCATGAACTAAGTCTTTTTGTAGAAGACACCATCACACCAGGGATCGAATTCCGTTTCTTACGAATATAGGAATTTGGTTAATGGATCGGCCAGTTGTGGCCCAATGGTTGAAAAAAAAAATGCTTAAATAATTATATATTGATTATTAAAATACTCGAAAACCTGAACCGAATCTAAACCTGGAATTTTAAAATATCCAAATTAATGGATACTAAGTTTGAGTGCATAATAAAAAAATATAATATGTTACTAATATTTGTAATTATAATAAGTTAGGTACCCAAAATATTATGAGTGTGTTCAAATATTTTGGATATATTTGGATTATTTTTAGGTAAATTAATGTAAAAGTACTCGTAAGAAATTTTGATATTTTCAAATAATTTAGTAGATATGGATACAAAATTTTTAAGTTTCAGATTTTTGGGTAAGTTCTGATCCAAACAGAATCCAACCAAAAATTTTAAAATATCCAAACAGATCTTAAACTTTTGAACCCGAAAAACTCGACCCGAATCCAAATCCGACCCAAATACCCAAACAGCCAAACCTATAATTCACTAAGCAACATGTAGATAACGACATTACATGCTAATGCTAAACAACAAGTTTGGGGAGTCCCAATCATCCGAAACAACTCAGCCGGCGCTTAAGCTTAAGACACACCTTGTAACAACCCGAACTTATAAAACTCCACCTTCTAACAATCATAATTCAGAAAATTCTAAAATCGTCTTCATTTGTCATTATAAAAGAAACGAACAACAAAGAGTGTTTCAACTGACAAAATATTTCATCGGCGAGTCTGTTGTGGATTTTTTCCTCTCTTCTCTCTCTTCTCTAAGGGAGAACATTGGCGACCTTTTCCTCCCACCTCCGGCGTCTCTCACGGCGTCGGAACTCCCCCCCTTTTCCTCTCTCAGGCCCTCCCCTCCTTATGGGGAAGACAAAATCAAAGAAATCTAAAAAGACAGCTTCAGGATGTCACTCGCCGTCGGGATCTTCTTCTCGGGTGTCCGCTTCTTCGCCGCCTGGAAAGAACCAGTCCTCCTCGTGTCCTCAGGACTCTCCTACCTCAAAGCCTAACGCCTCAGCCTCGGCAACCGTCCCAGACTCAGCCGTTACTCCTCCAGTGGTTCCAGATCTGGGAGCACAAACAGTTTCAGTGACTACTGGGTCCCCGGATAATGTAACCAAACCGCCAAATGCCTCAGCTACTGTCCCCATCAGTGGCTCAGCCATCGCCCAGACGCAGCTTCCGCATTCGGATCCGGGATCTGTCAACGCCGCGCAAGGTCAAATCACCCTAGCTACTGCCGCCTCGGTTAGCTTAGCCAAAGAATCTCCAAAGGATACTGCCCTGCCCTCGCCAGCTCAGGCAAGAGAGAAGGTTGCGGTCTCTGAGTCACGGACTGTTACACCTCCGGCGGAAGTTGGCCTCAATCATACCACTCTGATTGAAGCCCCCACTCCTGTTGGACGAGATAATTGGGCGGGTCTGTTCAAGAGTTCCTCCAAAAGGCTCTCCAAAAAAGGAGAAGCTTTTACCTTGCCTTCAGGTGAGGCTTGTGTAAAGATACCCAACTCAATCATTGAGAAGAACATGAAGTCTTGGGAGGCTTTCATCATAGGCCAATTTTACGCGGATCCCCCCCCCCCCCCCCCCCC
>NC_025699.1:24421055-24425800 GCF_000633955.1 Camelina sativa
TTAAAGACATTGCGGTATCAAAGCTTGAAGGAAATGTTTTTCTCTTTCGTATCCCAAATCCTCAGATGCGTAGAAGAGTTGTAAACCAGAGGCTTTGGCAAGTTGAAGGACAAACCATGTTTGTCGATGACTGGCAGCCGGGTATGGTTCCAGTTAAGCCAGAATTAACGTCGGCTCCTATCTGGTTAGAGCTTCGCGATGTGCCTTTGCAATTCTTTCACGAGGATGGGCTTGAGCGCATTGCCGGACTGGTAGGAGACCCCCAATTCCTCCACCCTTCCACTGAAAATAAAACGAACCTTGAAGTTGCAAAGGTCTTCACTTTGATTGATCCAAGGAAGCCTTTACCCGAGGCAGTAAACGTGCAGTTTGACACGGGTGATATTGCCCGTGTAAGAGTCTCTAGTCCGTGGATGCCACCTATTTGTTCTCATTGCAAAGAAGTTGGTCACACTGTGAAGCGCTGTAGGTCCGCACCTGTAACGTGCAATAACTGCAAGTCCACTAAGCATGCCTCGGCTTCCTGTCCAAGAGTAAAAGGAAATGGTGTCCGTAAACCGCTGAGCACAAGGATGCCAAAGCAAAATTCTTCTACTGGAAATAGTGGGACAAAGGAGCCGAATTCTGTCACTGATTTGATTCAGCTCGAAACCACAAAGTCCCTGGCTGACAAGCAAGTCCTCCTTGACAACCCAACACAAACCACTGTTTCCCAACTGGGCGAGTCCAGTAAGAAACCAAATCGGATCGCTCTGAGCACCTCTCAAGCAAGAGAGGAGGGCGAACTGTCTGAGGCCGAAGCTGACTCCTCTGATGCCATATCTAGTGATGAAGGGGCTTTTGCAGTCGATGATGAGGAAGGGTTCCCATCTGAAGACGAGCATGAGTATCTGCAGGTAGTTTCGAAGAAAGATCGGAGAAGCTACAGGGGGATTGGCCCCAAAACCCACTAAATTTTTTTATCCATGTCAATAGACATTTTTTGTTGGAATGTCCGTGGTTTTAATAAGCAATCACATAGGACCGGCTTTAAAAGGTGGTATTATAGAAACCAGCCTCTTTTTGGTAGTTTAGTAGAGACTCGGGTAAAGAAAGTGAAGATGGCAAAGTTTGTAAACTCGCTTCTTCCAGGTTGGTTTTTTGAGGAAAATTATCTTTTCTCTGATCTAGGAAAGATATGGGTGCTTTGGCATCCGAGTGTTAAGGTGGTGATCTTGTTCAAGTCTCTCCAAATGATAACCTGTGAGGTTCAGTTTCCAGACAACCCGGTAAAATTCATTGTTTCTTTTGTCTATGCTGCAAATGACCATCAAACCAGAACTCTCCTATGGAGCGAGATTGTCCATCTAGCTACAAGCCCAGCGGTTCAGGGTAAAGCATGGGCAGTAATAGGCGACTTCAACCAAATCATCTTGGCATCAGAGCACTCTACTAGGATCAACCAGAACATGGACCTTCCAATGAGGTCTCTATCTGAGTCCCTCCTTGAAGCTTCGCTATCTGATCTGACGTTTCGAGGCTGTACCTACACATGGTGGAATAAGAGATTGACAGACCCAGTGGCTAAGAAAATTGATAGAGCCCTGGTAAATGAAGAATGGCACAATGTTTTTCCCCTGTCCACAGGTTTCTTTGGCGCCCCTGAGTTCTCTGATCATTCACCAGGCGCTATATCCCTGAACTCGGCCCAGCCTAGGAGGAAAAAGCCCTTCATGTTCTACAACTTCCTCCTCAAGACCCCAGACTTTATACATCTGATGTGTAGCTCCTGGTTTTCCATAAATGTGGTCGGCTCTGAAATGTTTCGTGTCTCTGCAAAACTTCAAGCGCTAAAGAAGATTATCAGAGATTTCAGTAGAGAAAACTTCTCAGATTTGGAAAAGAGGGTTCAGGAAGCTCTCCTTGAAGTTACTAGCGCACAAGAGGAGATGTTATCTAACCCTTCAGACCAGAATGCAAGCAGAGAGCTTGAAGCCATCCGCAAATGGGAGATCTTATCGCAAGCTGAGGAAAGATTCTTTCAGCAGAGATCAAGCATAAACTGGCTTCAAGAGGGGGATCAAAATACCGCTTACTTCCACAGGATGACATCCCTGCGTCAAGCGAGGAATCACATTCATAACCTGGTGGACGAATCAGGCGAGACCTTTGATACACAGCAAGGTATCCAGGCTCATTGTGTTGACTACTATGCCAGGCTCCTTGGAGGTGACTCGTCTCAATCTCTCTTCACTCAGGAGGATATCTCAAATCTCTTGAATTTTCAATGTACTGAGAGTCAACGTCTTCACTTTGACAAAGATTTTTCTGATGAGGAAATAAAGTTTGCTTTCTTTTCCCTCCCAAAAAACAAGACTAGTGGACCTGATGGCTATTCTGCAGAATTTTTCACAAGCTGTTGGAGTATAGTTGGTGCTGAGGTCACTGCGGCTGTGTCAGAATTCTTCACATCCGGCTCACTCCTAAAGCAATGGAATGCCACAAATTTGGTTTTGATCCCTAAAATCCCAAATGCATCGCGAGCTTCTGACTTCAGGCCTATTTCATGCCTTAATACCCTCTACAAGGTAATCTCGAACCTGATAGCTTCGCGTCTCAAGTCTTTACTGCCATCTGTGATCTCGCTCTCCCAGTCTGCTTTCTTGGAAGGAAGACAGTTGTCAGAAAATGTTCTGCTTGCTTCAGAGATAGTCCAAGGATACAACAGGAAAAATATATCTCCTAGAGCTATGCTGAAAGTGGACCTAAGAAAGGCTTTTGACTCAGTCAGATGGGATTTTATCTTGGCTTCTCTTACAGCTATTGGGTTGCCACCGAGGTTTATTGGTTGGATAAAAGAATGCTTGTGCACCCCCTCTTTCTCAGTGTCGGTAAATGGTCAGACTGATGGATACTTCAAGAGCACTAGAGGTTTGAGGCAGGGTGACCCACTCTCCCCATATCTCTTTGACCTGGTTATGGAGGTTTTCTCCAAACTCCTTTCATCGAGATTCGCCTCCGGTTATATCTCTTACCACCCTCGAACCGCAGAACTTGAAATCTCTCATCTCATGTTTGCTGACGACGTGATGATATTTTTTTACGGTAGTAGCTCTTCACTCCATGGGATCTGTGAAACTCTTGATGACTTTGCTAGTTGGTCAGGGCTAAACATGAATAGAGAGAAGACTGAGCTGTTCTTTGCAGGACTTTCGCCTCAAGGGATCTATGAAATCTCAGAGTATGGCTTCCCGGTTGGATCTCTCCCAGTTAGATACCTAGGGCTACCGCTCATGTCCAGGAAGCTAAAAATAAGTGAATACTCTCCCCTCTTGGAGAAGATCATTAGCAAGTTTAAAGGTTGGGCCATCAAGTCTCTTTCGTTCGCAGGTCGAGCCCTCCTAATATCCTCAGTGATTAATGGAACTGTCAATTTCTGGATCTCCACGTTCATGCTTCCAAAAGGATGTATCAAAAAGATCGAGTCACTCTGCTCAAAATTTCTGTGGTCAGGTAATGTGGATGGTCACAATAGTGCTCGTATTGCATGGTCTACTGTCTGCCTCCCTAAGAATGAAGGGGGCTTAGGCCTAAGAAGGTTCTCGGTCTGGAATACCACGCTCTGTCTTAAGTACATCTGGCTGTTATTCTCAAACAGTGGATCGCTCTGGGTCGCCTGGCAGGTTTATCACCACCGTCTCACTCATTGTAGTTTCTGGGTTTCAAAGAGTAAAGCAAGTGATTCGTGGCTCTGGAAAAGCTTGCTTAAGCTCCGAGGTTTGGCTCGTCAGTTTATTGGTTGTCATGTTGGAAATGGGAAGCAGACCTGGTTCTGGTTTGATAATTGGACCCCTCTTGGCCCGCTCATAACCTACCTTGGTGATGAAGGCCCAAGCCTGCTGCGAATAAACAGAAATGCCCGAGTAAGTGATTCATGTCACCGTGACGGTTGGAACATTGCAAATCCCAGATCCGACCAGGCTCTGTCACTTCTAGTTCACCTATCTACTATGGAGCTTCCCTCCTCTTCTACGGTTGAGGATTCTTTCACTTGGTTGATTGATGGCGTTCCCATAGGTAATTTCTCATCTACCAAGACATGGGAGGTTTTACGACCAAGAGAAAATGAGAAGGACTGGGCAAAGCTGGTATGGTTTAAAGGAGCTATCCCAAAGCACGCCTTCAATTTCTGGATCGCAAATCTGGATAGACTACCAACGCTGTCCCGTCTTGCCTCCTGGGGTATGCAAGTTCCGGATACCTGCTATTTGTGCTCTTTGCACACTGAAACGCGTGATCATCTCTTTCTGCACTGCAATTTCGCAGAGGTCATTTGGAACACGGTGATGCAGAGGCTCCGTTTACCTAGATCTCAGTTCAGTAACTGGTTTTCTCTACTAGATTGGGCAAAGGACAGCTCCCCAAACTCCCCTTCCACCCTGCGCTTGCTATTAGCTCAAGGAATCATCTATAACATTTGGAGGCAGAGAAACAACCTCCTCCACAACCAGGTCACCATACCTCCGCAAGACATCTTCAAGATGATTGATCGTCAGACAAAGAACTCCATCACGGCAAGAAAGACCCGGAAAAATTTCAGGAACCTCATGTCGCACTGGATCTAACTTCCTTTCTTAAACGTTCTGTTGTTTTTTATTTTTTTTGGATAACGAGAACGCTTTTGGTCTCATCTTTGATGTAACAAACTCTTCATATAAATGATATTAACCTTTTAGAAAAAAAAAAAAAAAAAAAAAAAAAAAAAA
>NC_025699.1:24426057-24435427 GCF_000633955.1 Camelina sativa
TTTTAAAAAAAAAAAAAAAAAAAAAAAAAAAAAAAGAGTGTTTCAACTGGACGATACAAAGCATAAAGCGATAGTCTAACAATCCAAAACATAATAAGAAAATATAAGAGATGGTCATTTTAAGAAACTAATTAAATACACATTCCCTTCTTAAAATCCTGCACTGATGAGCCTTAATAAGTCTCGCATCGTTAGAACTCAACTGGTCTTAACTTGATCTTGTTGAACACATGCACACTCATCCTAACATTCATGCATATTTTATTTTTCTGGGAAGTTAATTACGACACACAAACTAACATTCATCACAATTAACAACCCACAAAACATGTTAAACAATCCTATAATAAGAAACTAAGTTGTGGATAATTATCAATGAAAATGCAAGAAATTAATCAAATTCCTAGAGCGAAATGTCGGAAATTTATTGGAAAAACTCGGCAGAATTACATATATGAATAATAACTACTAATTGTTTAAAACATAAAAAGAAGATTGTTTATTAGAAACAAGAAGACACAAATGCAATGTAGTTTGAGAAAGAGAAACACACGTAGTAAGATCGATCAGGCCGATGTCGGAAAAGATCCCGGGAAGTGCTTCTCCATGAAGTCTTGTAGGAGGATGAGCGACTGACGGGTCTCTTCGTTCTGCTTTTCCAGTTGCTTGTATCTCAAGTCTTTTTCCTCGACTAGCATATATAAGAGATTATGGAACAATCATCACTGTTTTTTTTGTTTTTACCATTTTCTATTTAGCCAAGAAAAAACAAAATTAATATATGGGTTTCTTGAAGTTACCTATTTGGTTAAGTTCATGAGTGCGTCTGGCTTCTTGTAAATCCAACTCGTGTGAAATAATGGCGGCTATGATTATTGACATGCAGAAAATTGCAGGTAGGCTGAATATGCTAAACTCTTTCTCATTTACAGTTTCTAATTGAACTCTAAAAACGTAACGGTGCTGCATATATATGAAACCACTAAAACAAAAGTCATAATTACGGCAGTGAAAAGAGTGTAAGATTAAAGTTTATGAGTAAAGGAATCAAGCTATACCCGGCCATGATTGCTGAAGAACATTTCAAGTAAGAGAGAGTTCTTTCTTAATTTCCGATAGGTTAATAAGTCAGTAATGTTGAGATGGTCACAACCAGACCTGTTCTTGTCATGCAACATGGAGCTTCTGCCTTGTAATTTTTCTATCTCGAGTTTAGAATCATCAACAGCCTTCAAAAATAGGAATTAGATACAGAGTTGGGAAGCATTAATCAGCGTATGATCAAACCGCACAAGAGTTTCAAGGTTCTGTCTGAAACTTGCGAACTAGCGAACTAGGTATGTGTTACCTGAGAACTTTTAGATTGTTTAGTGACCTTAGAAACTTGGCGACAATGAATCAAGTTGTAAGATGAGCCATGACCTCGAGGTTTAGCTACAGAAAGTGCGGATTGAGCCCCTAACAGAGCCAGACGCTTCGACAAGGCCATCGGTTAGACGGTAAGTGAAATCAATCAAGTCAAAAACGCTCTAAATTATGGAGGAGACACAGATTGGGGGAATCAGAGTGTTGAGTGCGTGAAGAGGGTTTCATAAGAAGACGACAGGTTTGATTTCTCTCATTGGGGTTTTCATATGTTGGGCTTTGTAATGGACTTGAACATTGGGCTATTTTTTGAGTTCTCATTTTCTGTCTCTCACAGCTTCTCATTTACTACATAAGGGACATGAAATTAAACCAACAAAATTATAAAAATAAAGGGAGTAAATGAGGAGCAAGTGAAACGAAGAACATGGCAAGATGTGTAGGTGGCAAATGACACAAGTTGACAAACAAGCGAGCAAGAGAATCCACAGAAACACTAAAAGTGATAGGCTTTCAAGTTGTCCATAAACATGAATTGCATAACCAAATGAGAACCCATGACTCATGAGGAACATGACAAACATTTGAATTAGAGGTTTTGAGAGAAATTGCAAAGAAAACAGAGATTGGGAAGAGAGTGTAATAAAACCGTCAAAGCATAAAATGGCCCTTGATTTATTTTATAGTTGCTTAGCCTAGCTTGTAAAAGAAAAAAAAAAATGATACGAGAAAATTAAATAACTGTTTGCACTATTTTCAACTCATCTTATTAAATATTTTCAAATGAAGCACAAAGATATATAGTTTGGAGTTGAAAGATAAGATCATACCATCTCTCTCATATGAGTGATGCATGCCTCTTAAAAGATCTTCATATGAAGCACAAAGATGTATAGTTCGGAGATCAAAGAAAAGAGCATAGTAGCATACAACATCTCTCTCATATGGCCAGTTTGATTTATACAATAAAATGCACCTAAACACAAGTGAGGATCCATTTCTTTCAAACATTAACGGGAACCGAATGTAAAACCTCGGGGCTATATAAGAGAGGATCAGTTGTCATGACGGCTTCGGACCACTCAATCTTCCCCCAAATCTTGCCCGGCTCACGTCTCTCCAAAGAAATCTCCAAACCCTCGTTAAGACCAACCACAACAATATCCCAGAACACCACAATGTTTCCACCAAAGTTGCTCAATTTGCTAACACCGGCCTCGAACGTATACGAAGTGGGCAAATCCTCAATCTCTCCATCAAAAGGTAACGTTGTACGACGCGAATCATAACCGGAGACATTCCTCCACAGTGTTTTCAAGCCCTTCACTTTTGTCCAAACCATGCCCTCCGACTCATGACTCTTCAACTTGTCAGCCTCACACCAAAACAAACATCCCATTAATTGTATCACAAGTATAATATTTTGTTTTATGAATGAAAGAGTAAACACTAAAACAAAATATTATATATTATATTATATATATATATATGTAAATTTATAATGTTAATGGAACCATATATAATATATAGGGGTTCTAAGAAAAATTTGCTATACACTACTATTTTTGTCTAATTTTGTTAACTTTTATACTAAATAATTAAATATACTTGAAACAAGAATTTATTTTATTTTATCCTGTTTATTTATTTATTGGGTATTAATTTGTAGAGATTTGATTGTATAAACATTTTGTGGAGTTTTATGGCTTAGTTGGTTGAATAATGAAACATGTATGAGTGAATAAAAAAATAGTACCGATAGAAGCTCTGCTCAAAAGAAAGAGACTTCGAGTATATACATACATCATATTGTTTGGCCTAGCAAATATTATATGCAAGAGGATATAAACTATCATCATCATTCACTATCACAAATATTTAAATACTACAAAGCCCTAAACCCCCAAAAATAAAGAAAAACATGTTAGCTACTTCTGAGTTAAAGGCTCCCAACAAAAGACTGTAGTGCATAAAAAAAAAACTATATGGGCTAAAAACGCCTAAAAGCTGCTTTTTTTTTTTGAAGGATGTAGACATCATCCAAAAGCAGAGAGAGAAGCTTTTTTTTTAGTTGTGGAGGTAATTGCAGGATGCTCCTTTCCTACAATGTCCATTTTCACGGAAGAATTTGCACACTCTTTGCCCCTTGAAGTTGTTGTTCTGCCCACCACTTCCACTTGACTGCCTGTTCCAACCATACCCAGAATCTCCATTCTGGTTCTGTTGGTTTCCCCAGTAACCGGCTTGGTTCCCTCCTGACCCACCGCTTGGGATCGCCATCTGATGTTGTGTTCCCCAATTTTGATTGTTGTTCCCAGACTGCATCCCTTGACCTGGTTGAATCCATCCCGCGCCCGTGGTACTCACTGGTGCTTGAACTTGAGCTTGTGATTGAGCTTGAGCTTGCGGGACAGCTGTAACACCCCACCCTGGGTTTGGATAAGCTTGTGGTTGTCCTTGGACAGGCCCGCCCCAGCCAGAATTAGGGATTCCCTGACCAGTCGACGGAACAGAAGATCCAGCCCAGTTTACATTCACTCCAGCTTGAGCAGGACCAACCCATCCCATGTTTGGATTTACGGTCCCTTGACCCCAGCTGCTATTCTGGTTTGCTGGAGCCTGATGTTGTCCTGAGTTTTGGTTGTTCACCATGTTCATACCCCAGTGAGTTTGAGCCTGTGGATTCGGCTGGCTTGGAGCTGCAACNGTTCACGATTTGCACTTGTTTTTGAGTAGTTACTTGTGCCAGTCCATGATTCATTGGAACTAAATCCTCCCTTTCGTGGAGATATTGGATCCCTTCNCTGTGGATTCGGCTGGCTTGGAGCTGCAACCTTCCAAGAATCAGATGGAGGAAAGCCTGGTTGACTCTGTGACGGAAGAACACTAGGAATTGTGGTGCCATAAGACGTAGAACTATTCTGAGAAGAGAGAGCATCACTTCCTCTATGATCTGTCTGCATGCTCCCCCAGCTTTGCTTTCCACCTCCTGGTGTTGGAGATGGAAGAGCCGCAGGGCGAATAACAGAAGCGTTAATCGAGTCTGATGCTGGAATAGGGTACGTTTGAGGTTGTAGAGCACCAGCAGAATTTACAACCACAGGGATATCTATCCTAGAAGCTTGACTCTGTCCAGATTGTGCTACCGCATAATTCATCAACTGATTAGGTGACTGTGGAGAATGCTTGGTTGGAGACCATCTGCTCTCAAAATTTCGCCTTTTTGCTGTTGGAGTAGTGATTTGATTTGGAGTAGGGGATGGAAGACTACCACCTTGACTCCAAGTATCTTGGGAATTGCTAGGAATCTCAATGGTTGGAGCAGTCCTAGCAGTAGAACCTAAATTGGAATCAGATTGGCTTGATTGACCAGAATAAGCTGCTACCTGAGTTTTCGTATAGCTATTATTCACCGCCTGGGCTTGCTTCTGAAATAGTCCAGCTAATGCATCAGTCAGGAGAATAGAGTCCAACGGTGACTCTTTCGCTTTCCAGATTTCCAACTTAGCAGGGAAGTACCCAGTGTTGTTCCATTTACGGAGCTGCGCCATCGAAAAAGGTCCTTGAACTTTACCAGAAGGGTCCTTGTAATGCCATATTTTCTCTGACTCATTTGACTTGGAAACAGGCTGCTGAACAACAGCAGGGGGTGCCGTTGGAATTTCAGGCGCAATCCTAGGAGATAATTCCGGTGGCGCAACAGCACGAGAACTTCTAGGAGTAGTTTCAGGAATTGAAACAGATCTTGGCTTCTCAGAGCCTAAAGATGGTTGCACTTCTCTTTCTCTAGCTGATGGCCACATATTTTCACTAACCATGTCGTCAGAACTACCAAGATAATCCCCTCTACCATTAGAACCCCTACCCGAATAACTTCTGCTTAGTTCACGATTTGCACTTGTTTTTGAGTAGTTACTTGTGCCAGTCCATGATTCATTGGAACTAAATCCTCCCTTTCGTGGAGATATTGGATCCCTTCCTCTTTTGTTAAAGCTACTGCTTCGCGGCCTCAGTTGTTTCTCTAGATGCATTAAAACAAACAAACATCAAAGACATTAGGAGATATACCAAACAAAAGATTAAACAAACTTCAAATTTCAGATTAATTGCAAATAAAAACTTGAATCATAAATAAACCTTTTTCCATTTCTTCTTTTTCATCTTCATCTTCCGATTCACAATCTGGATCCATTTTGGGATCAGCATGTATTTCTGGAATTTNTGTCCAGATTGTGCTACCGTATAATTCATCAACTGATTAGGTGACTGCGGAGAATGCTTGGTTGGAGACCATCTGCTCTCAAAATTTCGCCTTTTNGCGCTGCCGTTCCTCTGGAGATTTTAACAGTTGCAGTTTCTCCACGCATTCTCGTAGCGTAACCATAGTTAAGAAATAACGCAAGTGAATACGACAAAAGAAATTATATGCTTTTCCACCACTACAAATAGATTCAATTTTCTTTCCGTGAAGTACAAAAACATGCACAGAGTGGAGCATTTCAAAAGTATGGCAATCATTATTTTTAACAAGAACTTGTAAATTTCAACAGATAAGGATATTCTTTTCTGCGGCCCATGTCACTAGCACGATCNTTATTCACCGCCTGGGCTTGCTTCTGAAATAGTCCAGCTAATGCATCAGTCAGGAGAATAGAGTCCAACGGTGACTCTTTCGCTTTCCAGATTTCCAANCAACTTTCAATACTGAAGCAGTCATGCATATATTTTTATCTTTTAGCTACATTATTCAAATACTATCATGATTTTGCATTATTAAGAAACCTGAAAACCCAAAATCCCAGAGAGACGAAAGAACTAGAATGATGCACATTCCCTAGAAAGATTATGCAGTTATTTTCCATCTCCCAATCCAGTAAGCTCAATCACCAAACATATAATTTATGAACAGAAGGAGTATTAGAGACAGGAAATACTGTCAGCAGGAAAAAAGCAACTTACGTTTTTTACTCTCACTTCCTGCAGTGCAATGGCCTTTTCTTGTATACCACCCTATAAAAATTGACATTAGAATACCAAAAATGCAAAAGCACCCTGGTCCACAGATATTAGACATAATCAAACGTAAGACTTCAAGTAATTTGAAGCATACCACTGTCAGCCTGTTGATTAATCCACATTTTATGCTCTGCTTTAGACGCTTACATTCATCCTGAAATTATTAAATGGAAGTTATAGGTCAAACATATAGCATCTTGAACAATCAGGAGAAGATCGCTCAGAAAATAGTGACAACAGCAACCAAGCCTCTATGGCTTGTCAACATATGCACGTGCAATAGAAAATACTATATAAGGACCAAAATTAAGAACGTGTTCTCTCAATTCCACTGACAAGAAAAGGACATCGGATATACGTCACCTCAGTAAAATCTTGATTTGATATAATGTCAATGGATACCACTTCAGTTTTGTCCAAGTTCAGTATCTCAAGAACAAAGTCTGTTGTTTTTTTCCCAACTTTATAGGGTTCAGGAGATTTGCTTGTGCCTGTGTTTTAAACCAAAAGAGATCTTAGTCAACCATTGTATTAACCATAGAAATAATCTGTCAAATAAAAAATAAACATACCAACAACTTGAACCAGTCGATATATATCTTGCTTTTGATTTCCAGATATCCTTAACCTAACAAATGCACTAGCAACTTTTTCTTCAAAGGCTGCAGAATCTTCAAGTAGATCTTCCACCAAGCTCCGCCTTAAGTATATCAAATTAATGTTGTGCAAATCAACAGCAGCAAAATCATCAAGATTAGATTGACGTCCTTTCCTGACACTTTTTTTGCGTGTTTTACGTTTCTTATCCTTCCCACTTTTCATTGGATGGTCAGAGTTTTCATCAACATCCACATGATTGGGCTCTTCTGTATCAGCAATGTCACTTTGAATATCATCCGACTGATTTTGCTCTTTTTTAAGCAAATGAGAATCAAGGAGATTTAACATCTCAAAGTGCCCAACATGTGTTTTTCCGAACAAATTCTGAAGCCTGGAGTCACAGATAACCTGGCTCTTACGACGAGGATCACGAAGATTGTATCTTTTTATATAGGCCAGCAGGAGATTCTGTACTTCTGACTCAGGTNCTTTGCTTGTGCCTGTGTTTTAAACCAAAAGAGAACTTAGTCAACCATTGTATTAACCATAGAAATAATCTGTCAAATAAAAAATAAACATACCAACAACTTGAACCAGTCGATATATATCTTGCTTTTGATTTCCAGATATCCTTAACCTAACAAATGCACTAGCAACTTTTTCTTCAAAGGCTGCAGAATCTTCAAGTAGATCTTCCACCAAGCTCCGCCTTAAGTATATCAAATTAATGTTGTGCAAATCAACAGCAGCAAAATCATCAAGATTAGATTGACGTCCTTTCCTGACACTTTTTTTGCGTGTTTTACGTTTCTTATCCTTCCCACTTTTCATTGGATGGTCAGAGTTTTCATCAACATCCACATGATTGGGCTCTTCTGTATCAGCAATGTCACTTTGAATATCATCCGACTGATTTTGCTCTTTTTTAAGCAAATGAGAATCAAGGAGATTTAACATCTCAAAGTGCCCAACATGTGATTTTCCGAACAAATTCTGAAGCCTGGAGTCACAGATAACCTGGCTCTTACGACGAGGATCACGAAGATTGTATCTTTTTATATAGGCCAGCAGGAGATTCTGTACTTCTGACTCAGGTACGAAAGATCTGTCACCACGTCTCATATGCACGATCACATCCAAAAGTTCCTTGGAAGCCCACTCTTCACCTGAAAAATTCTTATTGGCTGGTGAACCAGACTTTGATCGACTCCTTGTCTTCCTCTTTTTTGGAGAACTATCTGAATCTGATCCTCCATCTGTAACATAGTCAGCCTCGCTGGCTGTTCCCTGTTTGCTAGCATTGGACTCATGTCCCTTCCGTGGGCTCTTAGCCTGATCAAGTTCCTCCGGACTTAAAGATAGCTGGGTTTTCAAATCAATCCAGTAATCCTTAAAGAGATATTCCCAGCTGGTCTTGTCATCAAAATCTAACTGCGCCTGTAAGAGACAAAACGACATAAGGGAGAGATCAGAAAAGAACACCGTCATTTGACAAGTGGAAACTAAGGCAGAAGTGAAAATCAACTATCCAGCGTGGGACACTGACCAAAGTCATAATCAGTTAGTGACATTACAAAGTGAAAACAAAGAAATGTAAGCTTATCATGCGTCAGGCAGGTTGAAAGTTCATAAACATGTGCATCATGCTATAGAGCAATCGTAACGGAGAAAAGAGAAACAATAGAAGGCTGATCATCAGACTTTTTATGCTTAGTACACAACATGTTTTATGAGAGAAACAGGAAAAATAAGATCACGAGGTACTGCAACATGATCAGTTTATCAGCTCATTATCACAAGAAAAGAAGAAAACTTCGGTAAGCAAAAAACTACAAGAGTATGTCAGGCATACCGGCTCCTTTTCTTGTTCTTTTCTTTCTATCAACTTGACTGTCTCCATGCATGTCTCACACAAACCCTTATTACCTCTGATGCAAAAGAAGACAGCATCCTTGGCGCAGCCCTTGCATAATGAAAACATGCATGTACAACACAAGTAGGTTGCAGCTTTTTCACATTTGCTACACAGGTGCCATCCTATTCACAAAAATGAAAAATCATGTAAGGTTCTACAAGAAAGACATGAAAATGATGAAAGCTCACAGAATACATACATACACAGAGAGAGGTAACCAGAGAAAAATATGACCATGCACAGAGAGAAACTGAAAATACAGCATAACCGAAGCAGAGTGCCAATTAATTCTAGTTTGAAGAAACTTGGGGGACCTTCAAACTGTGTACTATCTTGAAAGTTTGAAACATGTCTTCTAAAGTAGGAGGGACAGTAGTATTATACTAAGAGGCTCTACAGTGTTTTTGGGCTCCTGCATCTCATTAGTTTGTGTAATTTATTACCATATGTACCAAAAATAATTATGATTCGCTA
>NC_025699.1:24441857-24445856 GCF_000633955.1 Camelina sativa
AGATCATGAGGTACTGCAACATGATCAGTTTATCAGCTCATTATCACAAGAAAAGAAGAAAACTTCGGTAAGCAAAAAGCTACAAGAGTATGTCAGGCATACCGGCTCCTTTTCTTGCTCTTTTCTTTCTATCAACTTGACTGTCTCCATGCATGTCTCACACAAACCCTTATTACCTCTGATGCAAAAGAAGACAGCATCCTTGGCGCAGCCCTTGCATAATGAAAACATGCATGTACAACACAAGTAGGTTGCAGCTTTTTCACATTTGCTACACAGGTGCCATCCTATTCACAAAAATGAAAAATCATGTAAGGTTCTACTAGAAAGACATGGGAATGATGAAAGCTCACAGAATACATACATACACAGAGAGAGGTAACCAGAGAAAAGTATGACCATACACAGACAGAAACTGAAAATACAGCATAATTGAAGCAGAGTGCCAATTAATTCTAGTTTGAAGAAACTTGGGGGACCTAAAACTGTGTACTATCTTGAAAGTTAGAAACATGTCTTCTAAAGTAGGAGGGACAGTAGTATTATACTAAGAGGCTCTACGGTGTTTTTGGGCTCCTGCATCTTATTAGTTTGTGTAATTTATTACCATATGTACCAAAAATAATTATGATTCGCTAAATGCAAGAATCATCTACAAATCGGTGCAGCACAAAAATAGCTTAGAGAGAACCATTAAATGGTGCCTAGAAGATAGCTAAGAATCAATCTTTCTCATTATATCACAATCTTATATTACCAAGTTTAAATGGTGTATATTTATAGTATGAAAAAATTGGATGGTGTCACCACGCCAAACCAATAGTCAAGGACAGAAACTACCAAAGTATATAAAAGCATCAATGCCAGTGAATTTACAATTCAGAGTTTATATACTAAATAAATGACACAGCAGATCCCACTGCTGCTACTTGGTATTTACGTTGAACAACGGAGAATCAACTAAAAGCTACCGTTGACAAGTTCTTGTGGAAACAGTCATGACTGTACACAAAAAAAGGGTTAGCATAGCCTTGATAGTAATCAGACTTATCCATTTCACAAACAGTCCAAAAACTGTCATTGCCAGTGTAGCATTGGACAGTGGTACAACAGGCCTGAGACTAAAGTAAGAATCAATAAGGAACAACACGAAATAAAGATGGCGTGCAAAGCAATAGAAAAAGCTTTGACATAACTTTCAACTAAAGGTTCAAAAAACATATGCAATGTTAAAAGACACTATATATATCTATGGTAAAAACTAAAAAGTATTCACCACTACATAAGTATTCACCACTACATACACTACTGAAATAAAATATGTGCTTAGCAGATGATGTATCATGTTGTTCCAAACTAGATTTAATTCAAGCAGACACTTAATGAGAGCATAGCAGAAAAAACTTACCACAGTTCCATTTACCCTTTGACTGGAAGAAAGCCTCATCTCGATCTACACAGGATGGGTGGTAAGCTTTTGGGCATCCCCTGCAAGCCAACAATATCATACATTCAAAACAACAAAATTTATCATCTGTTAAGGGGAAGGGACCAACTTTAAATTACAAGTTCATGTAATTGCCAGAAATTACAAGTTCACCTGCGGTCACAAAGGACAAGATCACCCCCATCAAAGCACATGAAACAAACATCTTCTTCTTTCTTCTTTCCCGTCCCTTTTACTGTCTTTGTATTTCTCCCCCGCTTCCTCTTTCCTCCAGCACTCTTAGTTTCTTCATCAACATCCTCAGGATCTTCATCACCTGAGGCAGCCGTAACACTTTCCTCCTGTGTCTCTGTAATATCTTCATGATTTTTCTTCCCCTCTTCAATATCAGCTAGTGAGGAGTCTCCATGTGTTACCACATCCTCCGCCACATCAGTCATCACATCATCTTTCCCCTGACCCCTATCTTCAATCCTTGTCTCTGTTTCTTCTGACACTTCAGCAATATTTGTTCCGTCTACTTTACCCATAGCAGTCTCCTCCTGTGTCTCTGTCATCTCTGTAAGTCCCATATCTTCATGATCTTCCCTTCCCTGCTCAATATCAGCTACTGAGGAGTCTCCATGGGTTTCCACATCCTCTGCCAAATCAGTCATGTCGTCATCTTTCTCCTTATCCGCATCTCCAATCATTGGCTCTGTTTCTTCTGACACTTCAGAAATCTTCGTTTCATCTACTTTAGCCACTTCCTGAGATAGTTCTTGGTTTTCTTCTCGAGATTCGTCCAAATCAACTGTCTGACCTGCTTTTCCCGCACCACCTAACCCATCGCCTTCTTTCTCTATCCCATCACCATACTTAACATCTGTTTCTACTTCTTCTGCAGCCTCTGGTACATGTATTTCCAGTGACATATCAGCTTCTGAATCGTTCTCAGCATCTTCTTTAACATCATTCTTTATAATTTCCTTATCATTACTTGTTTCCCCAGCAAACTGAGTAACAACAGCTGATGATATATCCGCTGGAACCGCAGTTTTTTCAGACACCACCGTAGCCACATCATCCACCTCTTGGGGATTAGTTTCAATCTCCGATACAGCAGCACCATCAAGCTTTTCTTCCTCCTCTGATTTCTTCAATACCTGTATGTCCATTGCATCGTCTATGCCATCCACACCTTCTTTTGCATCTCCATCTGTCAGATCCTTAGCTCCTTCCCCTATTTGTAACTCCTCTTTCACAGGCTCTTCCTCTACAAATTCACTTCCTGAGTTCCCTACTGAATCATCTAACACAGTATCTTGAGAGGGAATTTCCGTAAACCCAGCGACGCAAGCTACCTCTTTATCATCAGGAATTTCTATGTCATTAACCAAGGAGGCAGCTTGCGCTGCAGTTTCCTCCTCCATCAAATCTACCTTTTCCTTTTCGGACTCTGTATTCTCCCCTAACTCACTCTCTATCACCTGACTACTATCCTCACCAGCAACGCCTCCACAAACTACCTGTGCACCTTCCTCTCTCTTTACCTCAGCATTCAGAGAATCAACTCCGTTTACCTCATAACCTGAAAGCTCATGTGATGGAGGTTCTTCTTCCATGGAAACTTCTTTGTTTTCCTCAAGCCTATCTCCTGCAAAATTACCTTGTGAATCACTACCTTCAGCCGAAAAATCCCCTCTTTTGACGATTGAAGCCGCACCTTCCTCATCTCCTCCTTCAGCAACCACCGAAGAAAGTTCCACCGCCGTAGCTTCACCACCAACCGAATCCATCTCCTGAACATCAAAAGCTGCAATTTCTTCTCCTCCTCCACCTACCACTGGAGACAGCTCCGAGGAAACGACGACATCAACAGGAGCTCCCCCTTCAACCACATCACTGATCTCAGGTACGGAATTCAAACCCGCACCTTCTCCATTCCCATCCGCCGAGACAGGCTCCGGAGGCACGAGCTCCGACGCAGCGGCGGACGAATTCACATCCCTAACTCCTTCGCCACCAACAGACGAATCACCAAAAACGCACGTTCCCTCGAGATTAGGTTCGTTGGAAACATGAGCACATTCAGAATCATCCTTAACCGACTCAAGAGAAGCTCTCGGCGAGTCAGAATCCATGAGGCGAGAAAAAGGGATCAGCTTCTTCGCAGGATACAACACTCGTCCATAAAAATTAAAAATTTGACAAATTAAGAACAAAATCGAGAAAACCCTAGAAAGATCTGAAAGCTTTTGAAGCTTAGGGTTTTGAGGATGATTTTGTTTTCGGTGATAAAATGGATCAAAACTGTTTTTTTTTTTTTTTTAATTTTTTAACAAAAGACTGAAAGAGGTGGGAGAGGAGAGAGGACAAGAACATTACCAGGTGCAGCTATTTCATCAGACATATTGATATATAATTGTTTATACTCTTTAAATTACAGTTGTTCCATGTAGGTCAGTTGGTTCAGCTTAGACGTGTCTATTATTCCATTGAGTCCCGTGTTCGATTCAAGTCGGTTAATATGTTTCATGTTTTTTTTTTTTTTTTTTTTTTTTTTTTTTTTT
>NC_025699.1:24445866-24464277 GCF_000633955.1 Camelina sativa
CTTCTAGCAACATCACGTTATCAATTTTGTTTCCATTTTTTTTTTTGGGTGTCAAATGCATCTCTAAATATTTAAGGTTAATTTTCGTCGTAAACATGATTTTTTGAAAAGCATTATTAAACGAGAGTTTATTAAAAATGCCTTTTATAAAAAATTATATTAATTTTTTTTTTTAGCATCTAACTAGGTAACTCTCATTAATTTGTAAATAGGTAAGAAAAATAGTTAATCAACAATCTAGGTGGTGTAATGAAAGTTTTATACAAAATATATATATATAAAGTTCACTTTATTCACTTCTGGTGCTGCCATGTCAGTTATATTCTCTTTAATTTTTGTGGGCCTTACAGATTTTAATATGGCCTTTCAACAATTATACAAATGACAAACTGATCTACTAGATTTAATTCAAAGTCTATAAGCCCAATACTATTTCATCCGAAATCTGTAAGTCCAACACTACTTTTAAATCATGTGGATTCAACCTGATAGTATTTCATTCATCCAAAGTTCAGCGGTGTAAATGCAACTCTAATTTTATTATTCAACCATAAAAATTAGAAACGAAAGAAAAGAATAGAGCATATACCCGATATATATGAAATAAAATACTGAATTTGAAATAATATTATTACCTATTCGTACCTAACTTTTCATTTATCGTTTATGCTTAGTTCTTTTACATATACGTGCATCATATGGTTAAGACACATAATTATAAGAGACAAATAAAATATGTTCTTAGCAAGAAGACAAGAAGTATGATTAGAATCTCCATTGATCTTGTAATTATATATCACCTAAGCATTTTTTTTTACTTTAAAATAAATTTAAAATATTCATTTAGAGCATATTTATGTTAATTATAATTAATAGAAAGTTTAAATAAAAAATATAATTAGTAAAATAAATAAAACGTAAAAATAAGAAAACAATACTATAATTTTTTATTAGTGGTAATAATATAATTAAAATTGTCTATTAAACTGATCATAATTAAAATTATAAATGTATTATTGAGTTTTAGAATGGAAGTAAATTTTAAATTTATGATAGAATAAAAAAAATTATGTAATTGTGTATTATTGAGTTTTAGAATGGAAGTAAAATTTAAAATTATGGAAGAATTAAAAAAAATTCTGTAATTGTATTTATAAAATTTTAAATAGGAAAAATAAAATTAAAAGTGAAATATTATTTTATAACATGATCAAAAAGGAAAAAAAATTTGATGTTTCGTAATTGAATCAATTTCTTCTAATCCAAATTTAAGTATTGAAAGATAGTAATTAAAGAGAAAATAGTTATAATATATCTTGAAAAATATTTTACAGTCTAATATGTGTTATGTGTGATCCAATAGAAGGTGGAAAAAAGTAGATGTCAAAAGGAGTGCATCATCAATAATGACAAAATAATTAAAGTTAAAAGTGTTTGAAAATAAATTAGTAAAACTTGAAAAGATAATAGGGAATACACAATGACTCATGACTAAATTAAAATCTCTAGCATCTCATTAATTGTGTGAAACGAATGAGTTTGTAGAAAAATAAATGATATATATTATTAAATAGATTATTAGATCCTAAGTCAGGTTTAACAGTTTGGCCATATAATCATGGAAAGTGGGATAACATATGCACTTTCATGAATTGGTTGTTTATGGTACGATGCAATTATTTCGATGGGTAAAGCAAGCTCGATAAAGATGTTATAACGATATGATATTATATTTTACCTTTAAGCAGTATTCATGAGATTCGGTATATTCAAATTTATACAGGATAATATTATGTTAGTATCAACATCTAATCATAAATAATATATACAATTAGATCAACAATCTATCAACATCAAAGCCTTTAAAAATACTTTTAATGAAATATATGAATAAGAAATAAACTCTCTTAATGATAAAAGATCTTGAAATAGTCATCAATGTCGTTTATTTTTCCTAATATTGCCACATGACATATATTTATAAAGATTTACCCTCAAAACTTTATATAATTATATTCGAGCTCTAGAATTTATATTAATATAAAAATATTTAAATTAAAATCCCGCGCTTGCGCGGGTACAAATTCTAGTATATAATAAAAGCTCCTTGTGAAAGTTGTATACAAAGCTTGTTATTTTAAAAGTTATGGTTAAAAATATATATTAATATTTATGTATTATTTTCTGTTAAGTTATGGTAAGACTACAATTTATTGAATAGTACATGATGTTATACACTTAATTTTACGATCCTCAAAATGTACTAACTTTTTTGTATTTTATTATTTCATATTTAGATAAAAGATTGATTATTTCTAAAAGCATATCTAGAATTTTTTTTTTTATGATTTGTCATTTTTATTAGGCATACATATTTGGATCGGAGAGAAATATTTTAATTTCATCTTCTCACATTTAGATTCGTTTTGAATTTTGTAAACTCTTTTCCTCGTGTTTGGGTAATCAACCACGAAAGTTTATTTTAATCAACATGTGGTTGACAAAAACAAACAAATATTGTTTTAAATTCTGTAAACAAATTTGAAGAAAATAGTGAAATACTTTTTAGAAAGATTTTGTTTCTAAGTATACATATTTGAAGCCCATAAACTATTGTAAAATTATTTGGTTACACTGGTAGTAGGATGAAATTTGAAGAGAATGTTTGATAGTGAGATTAATATATCTGATTTTAAGACATATATACTCACAATGATTTCTTTTTTTTTGGATTTTTTCTACACCTAATAAAATTCTTATATGTTACTTTATTATAATGTGCACTCTTTTAATATTAGTATGATAATAAGTATGCAGACATAAAAACAAAACAAAAACCGAATTAGCCACGGCCTAAGTGTAGCAAGAGAATTACAAATTTTAGGATTGAACATATAATTAAGGAAAATACGAAAAAGAGAGAGAAAGTAATATATTTTTTACCAAAAAATTGCCTGCTCAATTACAAATCACTAGGAGATACCCCGTCCTTTAAGCACGGGTCAACATTTTTTAAAAAATTTCTAATATAATAATAAAATTTATTGTTACATATTTTTAAAAAAAAATTTTTTGAGATAATATTTATTTTTAATTGTTCTGTAAATCAATTAGTCTATTTTTTTATTAACTTATATTGCAGTTTTATATTGTTTGTTTCTTGTATTTGATTCATTATTTTGTGAAATATAAAGTAGTAATTTTAATATTATAATTGTGAGCAAATAAAAATTATTAATATCATCTATATAAATTTAGTTTTACCATCCCGCCAATGTAGAAAGCAAAACATACATTTTTCATAGATTAATTAATATATTTTCGTTTTTTAAAAATTCAAATCACAACAAATGCAGAAAAAATTCTGTACTTTATTAATCATAAATATTATATAAAAATTCCAAACAATTTGTAAATAAAATAAAATAAAGATGATAGGAGAATCATATTTTGAAATTTTAACAAAATTTTCGAAATTTAGTTATTAAAAACAAATTATATTGTATATTTGGATATAAAATCTTAGTTTTTAAAATTCTGATTGGTTTATTTATTTTTAAAAAAAAATATTTAGTAATTTCGTCCATAATTTATTGGAGAGAGAAAATATATTTTTCTAGATATTTTATATTTTATCTGTGAGTGTTTTTAAAAAAAAAATTAATTATATTTATTTAATTAATTAGTTAAGCTTAATTAAAATTTTCTAATGGCAATTGAATGTAATTTTTTACTCATTTTAAGGTTAGTTTTATATTTGTANCCCAATTAATATAGTAGGATGTGATAATAATATAATAAAAATTACACTATTATATACCATAAATCTTTAGGTTGGTCAATTATTTATATTTAGAAAAAAATCTGAAGGGAATAAATATTTACAGAAATATTGGATTCCTATTTTGGTCAATGTTCATGAAATAGAAGAAAATATGTAAATTCATTTTGCCTCAATTACAATATAAATTTTAAGTCAACAAAAAGAAAAACCTTTAAAAAGCCTTTTGAATTTTGATTATGCAAATGGGTTTTTAATATTGTGGTCAAATATAAGAAATATTATAATGACAACAAGTATAAGAAATGTTATAATGACAACTAAATAATATTAAGTAGGGTCTAAATAGCAATAGTTGGAAAAATACAAAAAAATATTTAAATAGTGTAACCTATCCAACTGCCACCTTGCTTAGTGGAACTCATGTCCATTCCCGGACCATGGGTCCATCTCGCTTAGTGGGTCTCACACCCACTCCCGACCTATGGATCCATCCATATCCTACGGTCGCTTTGCCACATCAGAGAGGTTTTAAAAATTTGTTTACCGACTCTACAAATCACCACTTGATCTTTTTCTGTGTTTTGTCTTCACTTCACTATCAAAAATTGTCTTCAACAATTTCCTGAAAGTACTTCAGCATAAACACGATTTACTCTGGAGTTCTCTCAGGACCTTTGACCAAAAATATAATTGCACTTTGGTGACATAGGTGGTCAAATCAATTTTTTTAAACTTCTTCGCAAACCGGGGTATCATAAATAGTACCAAAATAAAAAATGTTATATTTCTTTCATTTTAAATTAAGTGTTATTTGTGAACTTATTTTATTTTATAATATAACATTAATTTTTTTTTGATAAAAAGTTAAAAAATAATGTATATTGACCAATGAGAAAGTTTGTAAAGTATATATTAATAAAGGGGGTAAACCATAAAATTTGTTTATTTTCATAATATGTGTGCAAAAACTTTACAGGACACTTAATTTAAACTAGGGAGAATATATTATTACTATTTGTACCGCCGCTCACTTTTATAACTCATCTCACGCCTTCCTAAATCCGTTTGAAACTATTAAATAATGTACACATTAAATTAGGAAATTTTTTAATAGTTTGATTGCTGCCCTAGCGAAATCGACTTTAATTCAACATAGTCGTTTTATCTCAAAGTCAGCCAATATGGAAGCCCTAAGCGAAATCGAGTATAGTTTATTTCTTATAAACTGTTGAACTATTTAAAAAACACTAAAACAGTTTAATTTATTTCTTTCTAATATTATCATTGAAAACACTTATTAGTAAATAATAAAAATTTGTTTTTTTAATCATTCAAAATAGCTGTTATTAACATGTATATGCTTTATGTGGAACCGACCAAAACAGTGGTACAGAAAGATGTTACATTGTAGTTAACATGTATATGCTTTAGGTTATGAATGCTAACTGCACTATATCTTGATAGATGTGAGAGATTTTGAGTATGTGACGTGTTAATAAGCGGCAAGCAGTGCCAGAGTTACAAGTCATCTTTTGTACTCCAAAAGCATTATGTAGTCAATTGCTCAGGATCCAATAACTAGCTTGGACAAATTGATCCGAATATCGAACGGTCCTCAATACTATAATATAAAAGTTTCCCTCAAGTATTTACTGTAAATATCCCTTTGATGGATCTAGAAAAGGGGAGGACGATACTTTTCTTATGTTACATACATTTGTGTCTCCCCCACACGGCCATACATGACATACGATGTCTAACTAGATTCTTGTTCCGTTTATCATCCATCTGACCATTACTTTTGGCATGGCTCATGTCAATCTGGGCATACATGCTTTTCGAAATGTGTCAATGTCTCTACGCCTTAAACTCTACTTAGTTTACTCAAACATTAATCTTAATCTCCATAAGTACTTGACACTCTCTTTCTTGAGCATTAGATTCTTAATTTGACTAATTGTATGGGCTTATTTTCAGTATGACTTGAGAAACAAATAATGTTCAAGAAAACAAAGCTAAGTCTCATTTCTGTTTTTAATAAATGTTGTTCTTTTAGGACCTAACTCGCCCTCATCAATAAGGATGCCTCCGTATCAAGTGAGAGTGGTTTTTGTACGCTTTATTTTTATTTTTCTTTCTAGTAGCATACTATCTAAAGGCACAACCTTGTAGTTTACAGATGACAAAGCTCTCTATGCTCCTTAAAGTTGAAATGCTCTCTTTTAAGCCATCTAGATCCAACATATCTGACTCATCGGTTCGACGAATCTAACTTACATATTTTCCAAAAAATATTATTAGTCATAGATCCAAAACATTGTTAACTTATATAGATTACTTTTATTTTTGAATATTTGAATACCTTATATAACAAATAAATTTGTATATATAAGGTGAGCTATGCTTTGATGTGTAGATAACAAAAGTTGGTGAGAAACCTAAAAAATAAAATAAAAAAGGGAGAATTTTTGACTCCTCCTCCTCCTCCTAAGCTTTCAGAGAGTATCTCTCTGTTCTCCGGTGCATCTACTCTTACCAATCAGGTCACAACTTATTTATGCACATCTATTCACAATTTCATGTTACATTAGCAAATATAGCGTCCACATTAACGTACGTAGCATGAGTTCGTTTCATTTGTTCATTTTATTTTTAAAATTTCATCATAATAATACAATATTATATTCAATTTTAATTTCCCTCTTACATCTTGATTTCTCATTTTCAGATATAATAATATAAATTAAAAATATTTATCTTGTAGATACAACGTCTTTTGTGATTATAATGGATCCCCTTACGATCACAACAGAAGCTGAGGTCATCCCTACCACCATTATGGTCACAACAGAAGCTGCGGTCGCCCCTCCTATCACCACGGTCACAGCAGAAGCTAAGGTCACCCCTGCTAAGCGAGCAAAGACTACAAGGTTTGTTGATTTATAGATGTGGGATTATGGTGTTCTAAAAACCCCGCTTTTGAAACTGAACTTTAGATCCTCAATTTCATGTCTCTATATTGTTCAAAATTTTGTATATTATGGGTCTCTATGGTTTTGACTCCAAGAATGATTTTCTAAAATTTGTTTTAGGGTAGCCTAGTCTAATATATTGCTCTTTCTTCGTTTTAACATTGTTTCTTATTGAATATCAATTTTTCCCTTTTTATTTTTAATCTTGAAAAAAAAAAATCTTCTTCTAAAAATCTCATTTTTATTTTATTTAAGATACAATTTCCATAATTCATTTTATTTATATTTTTAAAACTTTACAGTTATTAGATTCGATGTATTTGAATAAACAAATCATTTATAGATAACACAATCTTAAATGTCTTTATTTGTTATTTTTGGTATAGTGGTATAGACAAAAAAAAATATTATATCCCTTATAACACTATTATATTACATTTCAATATTTAATCATCAATCTTCATATATCTATTTATCATTAGTTTTTGTATTTTTTTTCTTTCTTTGAAGTTTTGTTCAAAAGCTAATAAATCTAGGGTTCCCATTTTGAATCTTGCCTTAGGTGTCCACCCACGGTCATGGAAATGTTCTAATCATACATGCTGTTATTTTATTTTACAATCTTATGAACTGCATTTATATATTAACCGGGTAAAAATGTTTTTGCAGCCACTTACCTCTTCCTAGACGCCAATTCTATCACTCTCACACCGGTCAGGTGATTCGAGTTCCTTTACCAACTTCTTTTGAATATTCTTTGACTTGCAATTTATGATATTTCCCATGAACTTTTTTTATATACTTAATTGGTCCCATTCAATTTTGAATATTGGTTAGTTGTGTCCATGTTGTCTCCGTTTTATAGTCACTAACCAAAAAACCTGCATGTTTATTTTGTTACAAAGCCAATGACACTTGATGAAGTACTCTCTGACCGAGATAGCGACAATGAGGAGGCTGAGGCATACTCGTGGATAGATCCAAAACAGTATACTTTCCTAACTCGTGCAAGTAGTAGCCGAAGAGGTCGTGGTGGTGGAGCCCGAAGAGGTCTTGGTGGTGGAGCCCGAAGAGGTCTTGGTGGTGGAGGCCGAGGTGGTCGTGGTTGCGGAGGCTCAGGTGGTCGTGGTTGCGGAGGCTCAGGCGGTCGTGGAAACCTCACCTAGTGATCTCTAGTTGGCTAGTTCTTTTGTTCTATCTTTTCTTGTTTTTTTTTTTTTTTAATTTTTACGTTTATGTTGTTTCTCCACATCTAAGATTAAATGTATGCTTAATCACTTTTCTCTCTAAAAAACTATGTCGAAATGTTTGACCCAAAATTCATAGTCATGTAACAATTACTCAATATCTTAATTTTAATTATCTTTTAATTATGAGTTTTTGTCCTTCTTGTAATTGACGAAGCTTCTTCTCCACTTTTCATATTTTCGTTGAGTCCACTTTCTTTGTATTATTTTATACAGACTTAATATGTTAAAAAAATCTTGTGTTAATGTTATTTTCATTGTCATCAAGATACATATAGTCTATGTTTTTCTTGTTGTTCAAACATTAACAACAAGAAAAAACATTGATGGTATAAATGTTTGACAACAATGAAAATAACAAGTGTGTATCGTTTTTTAGGAGAAAAATATTTAAATTTTTATATAATATGGGGGAATGATGAGAATCTTCTAATATAGGGAATAAATAAAATAGAAAAAAAATCCTCTAATAAAAGGAACTACTAAAATAATAATAAAAATCTCCTAATAAAATGGAAACTAGTCCACAAGAGATCATAAATTAGATTTTTCAAATGTTGGAAAAAATCTATATACAATAGAACCTCTATAAATTAATACTCGATTAATTAATAATCTCTATAAGTTAATAATTTTTTCAAGTCTCAAGTTGGGACTAGTATAATTTTGGACACAGTTCGATAATATAATAAGATAATAATTTTTTTGAAAATTCTTTATAAATATATGGTCCCATCAATAATATAAATTATTAATTATATAAAACTATCTATATATATTTATATATGTACATATTAATTTTTATTAGAGTTCATTTTTAATTTTCTTACTATATAAACATCTTTAAGCGTTATATTCAAAACATGATAATTGTTATTTTCTTTGTAATTGATTTTATAAAAATATTATTTATAACAATTAAATCTTATTTTTTTGTTTTACCAAATTAGGAAATTCTCTCTATAAATTAATAAATCGATAAATTAAAACCTCTATAAATTAATAGATTTTCATTTTCATGGTCCCAATATTATTAATTTATAGAGGTTTTACTGTATAACCGAAGTAGATGTGCACATGGAGACGTGATCCATAATATAACCACAAAATCCGAACCTTCAAAGTTTTAGTATCAAAATATGCCTCTTTTTCACGGAAGGTCCAAAATTGTCCTCCCAAAAACTCAAATGGAGGAGAGCCACAAAATAAGAATCCTATTCTATGTGTCCATGTGCGTGTGTGTGTGAGTGTTTGTGGTGTCACATTCTACGGCTAACAACCACATCCTTCACTTTTACTCTTGGTCCGGCGTCGTCACGTTTACTTGGCAATTCCCAAATTGTCTCGTCTCAGTAGTCTTCACATCTTTGTTTTTATTCTAAAAGCTCTCCAATGGTCCAAATGCATTATCCCATTTTTTTAGGAAAATGACTTAAATTTTGCTCATTGACATGGTTTGTTAATTGTTAATATAGTGGTCGATGATAATATTATTAAAATTTGTTAAGAGTTTGTCTCATTATTACAAGGAAACAACTTAAACTTAAAAACTGAATTTTACAGACAAATAAGAACTAGAATCGTACGGTGAAGATAAAAGACAAGAGGATGCCAAGTCTCTCTCTCAAGTCTCAATCAACCGAAATAAGCCCATTTCTCATCCTTGCCCTTGCCGTCGCCACCAGCTGCAGCTTCGTCCTGGTAATAAACACCGAGGTTGTCGATCGCTGCGGTGAGAGCGTCTGTGGACGTTTCCATGGAAAGATAAGGCATGTTGTTGAATGAACGAGCAAGACACGTTGCGGCTACTAGTTTGTCGTTTCCCTTATCACTACCTGCTTTGTTGTTGTTCCTCTGCTCCTCGGCTCGGTGTTTAAGAGTCTGAAACATGAGCTCAGGCTCGTGCTGCATCGCTCTGAGGACATCTGCAGAGGACTGGCCCATCACAGCACGTGTCACTGCGAATCCGTGAGGTCCATCGCTCTGCAAGACTCGGACTACACTTGGTCCACCAAACAGATTGTGGACTCCACCTAGAGCTTCCTCATATGCCCCGCCCAGGAACATTCCCAAATAGTACTTACCCCCGCTGCAGCCATTGTTGTCCAGCTCGTGCAATGGCAAGCTCGATTCTCCGCCTATGAACTTGTTGATCTTTCCATCACTGTCACAGGTCAAATCTGATAGGATCCCTCTCGCCACGGGCCTTTGATCAAGTTTATGGATTGGAACTATAGGAAACAGCTGATCAATCCCCCAGAAATCAGGAATCGAAGTGAAAACCGATAGATTGACATGGTAAGACAGAACCGGATCCGATGCGCCAATTGCCTTAATCACCCACTCGCATAATCCATCAACACCAGCTAACTGTTCAATGCTCAATGAACCTTCTTTGAACCCTTCAACACATCTCTGCTTCAGCTGATCAACATAAAGCAAGCAGCTTTCATGATCACCACGCATCGCAGCACCATAAAGATTCTCGTAATCATTTCGGACTTCCTCAGAGTACCCTTCAAGCATAAACTGAACATCAGTTGGGGTTTCATGTTGTTTACTAGCTGAAACAGCTTCAAAGATCAACACCGAGTGATGTGAAACAATGGCTCGACCGCTCTCGCTGCATATCACCGGATGCTTCACAGATTTCTTATCACAAACAAACCTCACCGACGCCACAACAGCTGCGGCATACTCCTCAAGAGTGTAAGCAACAGAGAGATCCGACTCCCCTGATTTAGACCCGTCGTAATCAATCCCCAATCCACCACCAATATCAATAACTTTCATATGAGCACCAAGACGGACAAGCTCACAGTAAAGCTGCGCAGCCTCAGCCACACCGTCGGATAACAAAGCCGTTGACGGGATCTGTGAACCAATGTGAAAATGCAGAAGCTGGAGACAATCAAGCATACCAACTTGACGAAGCCTCTGAACCACACGAACAATCTGAATCGTAGTCAATCCAAACTTGCCTTTCTCACCAGAAGTAGACCCAAAATGACCAGAATGCTTGGTTCTCAGCTTAGCTCTTAACCCAATCACAGGCCTCACGTTCATCTTCTGACTCAAATCAATAACCAAATCAAGCTCTTCTTCTTGCTCAAGAACAATCACAGTATTCAATTCAAGTTTCCTCCCAAACAAAGCCAACGAGACATACTCAGAGTCTTTGAAACCATTACACACAAGAAACGCATCAGGGTTACCTTTACACAAACAACTCATAGCAAGAAGTATCTCAGGCTTCGAACCAGCTTCCAACCCGAATCGAAAACTCGATCCGAACTCAACAATATCTTCGATAACGAACCGATCTTGATTACATTTCACAGGATACACACCTTGGTAATGAGAACCATAGCCTTGAGTCTGAACCGCGTAATCAAACGCTGACTGAAGACACTCGAGACGATTCTTCAGAACATCAGGGAAACGAACGATAAGCGGAAGCTGTAATCCCAAACCACCGGAGGTTTTCGGATCTGTCACCTTCTTCACAACCTTCATCAGATCGATGTCTTGGTGAGGCAAAGTGTTTGAGCCATGAGGACGAACGGAGATGTTCCCCGAGGTATTAGCTGAGAAATACGGAGCACCCCATCCGTCGATACGGTAAAGCGAGGAGGAGAGCGTCGGTGACCAATGGCAAGAACCGTCAACAACGGCGGCGGTGGTAGACGACGGAACAAAGACGCCGGAGCAATCAACGGAGAAGGCATCGATGGGAGTATCAACACATGCTAGAGCAGGCATCTTCTTCTTCTTCTTCCTTCAACGAACGGTTACAAATGAATGTTTCGTAAAACAAAATTTTGTGAAATCAAAATTTTTTTCGACAGAAAAGAAAAAAATGAATCTGTGAAAATGTTAGAAGGAATTGGGGGAATTTGAAACCCGCCGAGGCGAAGAGCCTCGGGGCTAACCCCCTCAAAAGAAGCAGAAGGTGAATCTATCACCACCGTGAAACCCGCCTTTTACGACCCGACCCGACCCGAAATTCCCCACTATGAACGTTCAGAAGGAAGTTTTTTTTCTTTTTTTTTTTTTTGAAAATTTGGTTAAAACAGAAAAAGGAATTTTCCAAATCTGAGTTCAACAACGAAACAAAATGAGAATGGGAATTTTCTCGGGAAAAAATGAGAATGGGAATTTTCTCGGGAGAGTCGTGAAAGAAGGAGAGATTGGTGAAGGGATGAAGCTAGAATTGCATGTGGGAGGAAGCTTCGTTATATAGGAGAGGAGAGAGTTGGTGGGAGAGAAAGCGGAGAGATTCGGATGAGGTTGGATTTGGGCTTGGGCCCTATTTGTGATTCTTTTTTTTTTTTAATTTAATGTTAATTATATTAGCTGAATGTTTTTAACTGAACATTTTAAAAGTTTAAACAGAGTTTAGCTATAAGTGAAATCTAAAGACACGCTTGTGGCCACACTTGAAACGCCTCTTCATACCGATGATCGCCCGACTGTCCAATCGCCAAGAGCTGATCTCGTACTTGCCGATCAATCCATCCGACCAAATATTGTAGCCAAATATTTGTGATTTTCTCTATTTAAAAATAAAATAATAATAATTATAACCTTTTTAAAAGAAAAATAAATGTTATTATTACTATTATTAAAAATAAAATAATAATAACCTTTATTTGTATTTTTATTGAAATTTTTTCTGTTAAGAAAAATATATCATATTTGACCCAAACAAAAAAGAAAATAAAAAAAAAATTTCATAGCCACCAAAACGTAATTTTCAAATATGAAACTTCATGACTACAATATTACTAAATTAACTATTTGAAAATTACGTTTTGTTTTAGACTGAAAACTTTAGTGATTTTAGAATTTATGATATGTTTAGAAAGTATAAGTAAAAGTTTAATGGAGATTGGGAGAAAAAAAATTGCAGAATTGGTTTTGAGATATATATGAGTGAGATTAGTATTTATTTATAGGTGCAAAGTGATTTGTAAATTAAAATGTCATTTATACTCTAAATAATCAGCTTTATAGTATGTTTTTCTAAACCATTATCTTGTAATATGGTTTTTTTTTTTTCCTTAAACTTTCATTTTATATATAACATAGTAAGTTACAAGATGAAAGTTGCACAATATACATGAGTGGATAGCTCCACAAACCAAACAACTTGAAATTAAAACTGTATCAAACACTAAACTGAAGATTACAACATAAGTACTAAGACATTCAACTTCCAATGCAAATCGATGCAAAATGTTAAGAAACCAGACATCATATCTCTCTCAATAAGACCAAACATCCAATCTGAGATTAGAGTTGAGCTTAGAGCTTCGAACATTTGCTTGGAGTATGATAGGATCTTACTCATCACAGCTGCATCTTTCAGAGAATTAGTAGCCGAATGTCTTCAAAAAGTAGTCAGCGGAAGAACATCATGCTTCCTTTTTGTTCAAACATCTATCTTTCTTCATGTACAACCAAAAATTCAAACAGCCCTATATCCATACAATGAACTTTATTCTCTAGTTTTTTAACAACCAAAAGGTATGAAGGCCTAATCAGAGATCAGAAGCATCTATCTCTGATGGTTGTCAACAAAATAAGAGATTCAAGGAGGTTCTGAGGGTACCGTGTAAAACTTGACTCCCATCTCTTTCCTGCGAGGGCTAGTATTCCTCTCCTGATCTGAGGCAATTTGTTTGCCTTTCTTTCTCTTAGAGCTCTCTCCCACTTCAAAACGGTGATTGACATGGGAATCTCTGACAACGTTGGATCCCGTAGACTCCTGTTTACCCTTAAGGTTTGTGGCCACCATATTGTGAAAAGGTTGCTCTGTAGCTGTCTGGAAGTCGTTGTGTAAAGGAGAGGGGTAACGAGGAGGTTGAGAGATAGGTGAGTACGAAGATATATCCGAGCTTTCTGAACTCCGGTTACCCGTTCCTCGACTAGGAGTATGAGACCGTTGTCCTTCCTCCCACACCGGAACCAAAAGTTCCTCATCATCTTCTGCAGGGACAACTAGCAGAGCCAGAAAAGGATAAGATCGAGAGTGGTGGTTTATGCGGCTGCAGTTTCTGCTGATTTTTGTAAGTTTTTCATATTCAAAACCCACCATAGCACGTTCCCCGGACTGAAACCTAACCCTCCTAAAGAAACGGAGCCTATTTGTGAAGATAATTCGAACTTTTACCCTAAGAAAATCAATTTGAGGTGTAGTGTCTTCATTGAAGTCAAGTGCAACAACATCCCCTAAAGNTATGATAGGATCTTACTCATCACAGCTGCATCTTTCAGAGAATTAGTAGCCGAATGTCTTCAAAAAGTAGTCAGCGGAAGAACATCATGCTTCCTTTTTGTTCAAACATCTATCTTTCTTCATGTACAACCAAAAATTCAAACAGCCCTATATCCATACAATGAACTTTATTCTCTAGTTTTTTAACAACCAAAAGGTATGAAGGCCTAATCAGAGATCAGAAGCATCTATCTCTGATGGTTGTCAACAAAATAAGAGATTCAAGGAGGTTCTGAGGGTACCGTGTAAAACTTGACTCCCATCTCTTTCCTGCGAGGGCTAGTATTCCTCTCCTGATCTGAGGCAATTTGTTTGCCTTTCTTTCTCTTAGAGCTCTCTCCCACTTCAAAACGGTGATTGACATGGGAATCTCTGACAACGTTGGATCCCGTAGACTCCTGTTTACCCTTAAGGTTTGTGGCCACCATATTGTGAAAAGGTTGCTCTGTAGCTGTCTGGAAGTCGTTGTGTAAAGGAGAGGGGTAACGAGGAGGTTGAGAGATAGGTGAGTACGAAGATATATCCGAGCTTTCTGAACTCCGGTTACCCGTTCCTCGACTAGGAGTATGAGACCGTTGTCCTTCCTCCCACACCGGAACCAAAAGTTCCTCATCATCTTCTGCAGGGACAACTAGCAGAGCCAGAAAAGGATAAGATCGAGAGTGGTGGTTTATGCGGCTGCAGTTTCTGCTGATTTTTGTAAGTTTTTCATATTCAAAACCCACCATAGCACGTTCCCCGGACTGAAACCTAACCCTCCTAAAGAAACGGAGCCTATTTGTGAAGATAATTCGAACTTTTACCCTAAGAAAATCAATTTGAGGTGTAGTGTCTTCATTGAAGTCAAGTGCAACAACATCCCCTAAAGTGTTAGCGATGTATCTGACTGTCCTCTCAGAAACATAAGGTAAGGAAATTCCATGTAACTGAACCCAGAGGTCTATATACGTCAGAAATTTCTCACCTGGGAAGTCTTCCCACCTTTGTAGCGCCACGAACCAATCATTAACCAACCATGGTTGTTGTCTCAGCACCGAAACCATATCTTCTTCTTGTTGAAAACGAAACTGCACATAGCTATCATCCAGTATACGTCCATGAACTTTCTTAGTTAAGCCCCATAGTCGTGGTAGTTCCTGTATCACAAGCTTTAGCGGTTGATCGTTCAAGTTAAGGGGTTTGCCAATCAGACTTATTCGATTCCTAGCCATAACTCCAGCGTAAGCAGTATGTGGTATGAGCAGTTCTGGGTCATCTCGACCCAAAACCATGTATTGGAGGTCATCCCACAGTTCATGAGCCATGATGGGAGCAAGAGCAATTATAGAAAAAAAGAAAAGAGACAGAGGTAAGGGGAAGAAGGCACAGAGGACTACTATATATAAGGAGGAAGGAAAGTCTATATCACCATAAGGAAGAAATCAAGGATGACGATAGATGGGAGAAAACCAAGAGATAAAGTTTATAAAATTAATCACCGCTTAAGGTTCAATCAAAAACTTTGTCTTGTGTTAAACGATAATTATTTTATAAACTTTCTTGGTAGCAAGGAAAGGAAAAGATAATAATTTTAAACAAGGGATAAGAAAGATATTATGGAGAAGTCAAAAAGAAACTTAGCAAACAAGCCCAAGGAAGGTGATGATCAAAAAGCATGATCACCACATAAAAAAACCCAGAAACCAATGACTTTAGATTTTCATATCTTCAAAAAGACAAATTGCAAAAATACTTATCCAGCTTACAAAATAAGAGATAGAAAACTGGAATAGTGAGAACCCAAAATATCTATCTAAGGATGAAAGATTCTCCAATGTAGCATGTCTCAGTTTCAAAGAAACCTTTCAGCCACACAGGAGAGCCTCTGGCTACATAAGAACTTAACCTGATGTCATTCGTGACACTGTCAGCAATCAAAAAGGCACCAAGGTTGCATCTCTTTGGTTCAAAGAGAATAAACCAGTGAGGTTTATCAGTGGCTAAAGTCAGGAGAGGAGAAATGTGACTTGTAAACGCTGGCCATTGACAAGGTTTGTGAAGAGCTTTGATTATATCCATAGTCGTAGCAGCAAAGGTGACATGATCAAAATGCAGACTACTCATGCTTTCATGAGCCCAATCCCAACTTTTAATCTTAGCCTCAAAAACGGATCCTACTTGAGCAAAAGATCTTCGACTGTGAAAGAGGACATTCCCAAGAGAATTTCTTACAACCCAAGACGCACCAGAGAGAGCTAACTTTCTGTGCCAAGAGAAACCAATATTGCATTTAACTTCATTTCTGAAGGGAGGTTGCCAAGTTGTTGCCTGCAAAGGTGATGTCAGAGTGCCATTCAGGTTTAAAGATTGTGCCACATTCCACTCTTTGGTCGCTTCCCCAGCTTTCTGCGCTAACAAATTAGACTCTTGATGATATCCATTAAAGAGAAATGAATTCCTATTTTTCCACAAGTACCACAGGATCCAAGCAAAGTCCGATTTAAAATCATCAGGGAGAGGGACACATCGTTTTAAACTAAGGAGATAATGCAAATTTGCGAATATTGCATTTCCAAAACCCAACACTAGCAATGGTACATTAGATAATGCCCATACCTGTCTTGCAAAAGGACAGAGAAATAATATGTGGTTAATTGACTCACAATCCTCATCACAAAACATACAACCATCAAAAACTCTGAGCCCTTTAGAACGTAATCTATCAAAAACTGGCAGAGCACCTTTGAGAGCTTTCCATAGAAAGAGTTTAATTTTAGGTACTGTTTGTACCTCCCATACAGCTTGAAAGACAGGATTTCTCGATGGCAAAGCATTCTCCTCTTTTAGTCTTATTTTATGCACCTGTCGATACATCAGATCATACCTAGATTTAGCAGAGTAAAGGCCATTTTTTGTTTCCCCCCAACAATAAGCATCCGAAGAACCTATTCTAGGCTTAATGGCTTTAATGAGATTAATCTCAGAATGATGAAACAAAGATCTTAAGAGATTGTCATCCCACTCTCCAGTCAAACGATTAAAAAGATCAGCCACCTTGAGATTGATGTTCATGAGAGAATGAATACCCAAAGGTCTTTTTGGTGAAGATTCATATAACCAGTTGTCTATCCAGACAAAAGTGCTATCTCCATTTCCTATGATTCTCTTGAGACCTTTGCTAAGCAGATTTTTACCAAACTGCAGGCTCCTCCAAGCATAGGATGGTCTTTTACCTGTTGGAGCTGATAAGTACGAGGATGAAACAAAATATCTGCTCTTGAAGAATCTTGAAAACAGACAATCCGGATCATGTAGAAGGCGCCAAGCCTGATTTGCAAGAAGAGACTGGTTGAAAATTGCTAAATCTTTGAAGCCTAAACCTCCTAAAGCCTTGGGAAGGGTTAGCTGATCATAGCTTATCCAATGAATCTTATTCTGAGACTGAGAATTACTCCACCAATAGTTCATCATTACTGAAATCAGTTTAGTAATGGTTCCTTTTGGGAGCTTGAAACACGACATCGCATATACAGGTAAGGCCATAGCTACAGATTTGAGTAATACGTCTTTACCTCCCTGTGATAAATTCTTTGCATACCATCCTGTTAATCTTGATTGAAGTCTATCATTTATGAAGCCTAATAATTGTTTCTTCGATCCACTTACACACTCCGGAAGCCCCAAATACTTCCCAGTGCCTCCTTCTAGCTCAATTTATGTTCGCAGCTTGATCCAATTCCATAAGTTTTTATCTGTTTTGGTTCCAAAGGTGATAGCCGATTTCTGTTTGTTTATCACTTGTCCAGACATCGATTCATATGTCTCTAAAAAATTCATCACCTCATCACATTGCTCTTTATTCATTTTGCAGATGAAGAGACTATCATCAGCAAATAATAAATGAGTTATTGCTGGCCCAGAGGGATGGAATTGTATTCCAGAGATTTTACCTTCACTTTCTGCTTGTTTGAAGAGATGGATCAAGGCTTCTGTGCACAAGACAAAAAGAAAGGGAGAAAGAGGGTCACCTTGACGAATGCCTCTATGGGGTTTGAAATCACCAAAAGCCTGTCCATTTATGATCACAGAATAACTCACAGAAGTTACACAACCCATTATCCATGTTATCCAGCTGTTTTGAAATCCTAA
>NC_025699.1:24470726-24506875 GCF_000633955.1 Camelina sativa
TCCATAGAAAGAGTTTAATTTTAGGTACTGTTTGTACCTCCCATACAGCTTGAAAGACAGGATTTCTCGATGGCAAAGCATTCTCCTCTTTTAGTCTTATTTTATGCACCTGTCGATACATCAGATCATACCTAGATTTAGCAGAGTAAAGGCCATTTTTTGTTTCCCCCCAACAATAAGCATCCGAAGAACCTATTCTAGGCTTAATGGCTTTAATGAGATTAATCTCAGAATGATGAAACAAAGATCTTAAGAGATTGTCATCCCACTCTCCAGTCAAACGATTAAAAAGATCAGCCACCTTGAGATTGATGTTCATGAGAGAATGAATACCCAAAGGTCTTTTTGGTGAAGATTCATATAACCAGTTGTCTATCCAGACAAAAGTGCTATCTCCATTTCCTATGATTCTCTTGAGACCTTTGCTAAGCAGATTTTTACCAAACTGCAGGCTCCTCCAAGCATAGGATGGTCTTTTACCTGTTGGAGCTGATAAGTACGAGGATGAAACAAAATATCTGCTCTTGAAGAATCTTGAAAACAGACAATCCGGATCATGTAGAAGGCGCCAAGCCTGATTTGCAAGAAGAGACTGGTTGAAAATTGCTAAATCTTTGAAGCCTAAACCTCCTAAAGCCTTGGGAAGGGTTAGCTGATCATAGCTTATCCAATGAATCTTATTCTGAGACTGAGAATTACTCCACCAATAGTTCATCATTACTGAAATCAGTTTAGTAATGGTTCCTTTTGGGAGCTTGAAACACGACATCACATAAACAGGTAAGGCCATAGCTACAGATTTGAGTAAAACATCTTTACCTCCCTGTGATAAATTCTTTGCATACCATCCTGTTAATCTTGATTGAAGTCTATCCTTTATGAAGCCTAATAGTTGTTTCTTCGATCCACTTAAACACTCTGGAAGCCCCAAATACTTCCCAGTGCCTCCTTCTAGCTCAATTTCTGTTCGCAGCTTGATCCAATTCCATAAGTTTTTATCTGTTTTGGTTCCAAAGGTGATAGCCGATTTCTGTTTGTTTATCACTTGTCCAGACATCGATTCATATGTCTCTAAAAAATTCATCACCTCATCACATTGCTCTTTATTCATTTTGCAGATGAAGAGACTATCATCAGCAAATAATAAATGAGTTATTGCTGGCCCAGAGGGATGGAATTGTATTCCAGAGATTTTACCTTCACTTTCTGCTTGTTTGAAGAGATGGATCAAGGCTTCTGTGCACAAGACAAAAAGAAAGGGAGAAAGAGGGTCACCTTGACGAATGCCTCTATGGGGTTTGAAATCACCAAAAGCCTGTCCATTTATGATCACAGAATAACTCACAGAAGTTACACAACCCATTATCCATGTTATCCAGCTGTTTTGAAATCCTAAGGCTGGAAGCATTTCTTGTAGAAAATTCCATTCGAGTCTATCATACGCTTTAGACATGTCTGTTTTAATCAACATAGCAGACTGAGAGAAGACTGGATGAGTATGGAGACTATGGACAACCTCATGAGCGATCAGAACATTATCTAAAATAGATCTTTCTGCAACAAAGGCAGCCTGGGTTGGAGACACTATGGAAGGTAGATGTTTCTTCAATCTGTTGACCAGGATTTTCGAAACTATCTTATAGATCACTGCACAGAGACTAATCAGCCTAAGATCAGACATCTTGGTAGGAGCTTTGACTTTTGGTATTAAACATAAGTGAGTATGATTCCAGTTCTTGGGCATACAGCCAGTGGCAAAAAACAATAACACCTCAGAAATCACTTGATCTTTTATAACCGACCAGTACTTTTTGAAGAAAAAGCCTGTAAGACCATCAGGTCCTGGAGCACTTTCACTTTTAATGGAGAAGACAGCATGCCTAATCTCATCAATAGTTACCTGTTTAGAAAATCTTGGTTTATATTCTCCGTGACTCGAGGCTGGAAATTTCTTAAGTGTATCGGAGTCTGTAGTGGTTGGGAAGACTTGAAGAGATCTATGAAGTAATTCACTGCAATCTCACTTTTCCTACCGTCTAAACAATGATCTTCTCCTGTTTCATCTACGAGGTAAGGTAGTGCATTTTTCACTCTGACAGATTTAACCGATGCTTGAAAAAACTTCGTGTTTCTATCTCCATCAAGGAGCCATTTTTCATGGCTTTTGAAAGCAGGGATTGCGAAAGTCAAGCTGAGCAGACAATTCCTGTCTTAGTCTTTTAATTCGATTCTGCGAACTTGACCAAAACTTCATTTTCCAAACACTAATGTCTTTGCTGCACTTGTTGACCCTTGTTAGTAAAGAAGATTCACTATCAGTGCTATCTTTATGCCATGCTTTCTGGATAACCGCTAAGAAGGAGGGGTCATCAGCCCAACGTTTATCAAACCAAAACTTTCGAAGGTATAAAGGCTTCTCACTGCTAAATTTGATCAAGACAGGTTTATGATCAGACCCCAACTTTTCAAGGAACCATTGGTGAACATTCGGGAAACTAGAGAACCAAGCAGGATTACCAAAACCTCTATCCAATTTGCACTGAATCCACTGCTTATTTCTAACACCCCCCAAGTAAAACCATTGCCTGAACTACCAATCTCTGTCATGTCACAAGTTTTCAGCATAGTTCTAAACAGATGGAATGAACTTAGATCACGCAAAGGCCCACCCTTCTTTTCATCATTAGACAGAATAGCATTAAAATCCCCTACCATACACCATGCATCTGTCCTTAACATACCAATACTGATGATTTTATCCCAAACAAAAGGTCGCAAGCTAGTATCTGGGTTTCCATAAACACTAGGCCTGGGCACTAATACCCGTTACCCGTACTCGACCTGTTACTCGGCTCGTACCCGTCTCGAAAAGAAGGGTACCCGCAGCTTTAGGGTCGAGTAAAGGGTATTATAATTATATTACCCGTGAGTAAGGGACGAGTATAGGGTATTAGTTTAGTTTTCAATACCCGTCCCGTTACTCGGCCCTTTACCCGTTTTGCTACTCGACCCGTAAATACCCGTTAATATTTGGTATTATTATTATTATTTATTATTAATTTATAGAGTTAAAGTTAAAACCTAAGTTCAACTTAGCCTAAATGAATTAATATATTATTTTTATTTTCAAAATTTATAATTTTATAATTTTTGGAACTATATATTGCATAAATTTATGAATTTTTCTTTTTCGAGTTTCAGAATATAAAATTATTATTGCGATTATTGACAATTTTTTTATCGGGTACTCGTTTTTCCGGGTAATAATAAAGGGTCGGGTATTTAAAGGGTCAACTATTTTTTACCGGGTACCCGTTTTTCCGAGTACCCGTTATTTAAGGGTCGAGTATGAGTAAAATTTTTCTATTACCCGTTAGGGTCGGGACGAGTAAAGGGTCTGAGAAAATTCAAGGGTACCCGTCCCGTGCCCAGCACTAATAAACACTAGAAAGAAACCAAGACTTTGTTCTTGAAGAAATTTTCATATCTACAAGATTTTTATCCACAAAAAGGAAGTCAACCTCTAAGGTCTCATCCCAAAAAAATTGCTAGACCACCACTGAGACCTAAAGGTTCCACTGTTCTAAGATGATGATATCCTAACCACCCTTTAACTTTTTTAATATAAGGCTCCATGTCTTCGTCTCCATGAGGAAAAGTATATCAGGGAAATGTTCTTTTCTCATTTCCCTGAGGTTTGTAATTGTCCAAGGGTTCCTCAGCCCTTGGCAATTCCAGCTAAGGACGCCTTACTAATTCAGCGGCAGTTCACTAGGAACTACCGTGATTGGATGCAGCTGAGAAAGCTTGATCTCTTCCTGTCTTTTGAATTGTTCTGAGGTCAGTGGAGCAGCTTCTGAGACAATCACTAAAGACCCTAGGATAATTTTCTTATTTTTTCCTTTTCGATCCTTTGAGTTCTTTAAACTAGACCTTGGCCNAGATGGAATGAACTTAGATCACGCAAAGGCCCACCCTTCTTTTCATCATTAGACAGAATAGCATTAAAATCCCCTACCATACACCATGCATCTGTCCTTAACATACCAATACTGATGATTTTATCCCAAACAAAAGGTCGCAAGCTAGTATCTGGGTTTCCATAAACACTAGGCCTGGGCACTAATACCCGTTACCCGTACTCGACCTGTTACTCGGCTCGTACCCGTCTCGAAAAGAAGGGTACCCGCAGCTTTAGGGTCGAGTAAAGGGTANTCTGTGAAAGGTAGATAAAGGGCTAAAGAGAGATGTACCTGGATCCGACTCCATAGGCAGATTTGCAGAGTTATTTATCACCAAGATTTGAGGGTCAAGATTGGTTCTTGGATCAACTGATGCCTGAACTGAAGGGGAATTACCAAGTGTGCCCAGAGGTTCCAAAACCTTGTTGTTTGCAATATCTATATTGGGAGGAACAGAGCTTTCACCAATCGGTTGTATAAGAAAAGGGCAGTGAGATCTCTCATGCGTCATCCTTTGACAGTGAAAACAACGCTTTCTAATTCTTTCATAATCAATTCCAACAGCAACCATTGATCCATTTGGTAGCTGTAGCTCCTTTGAATTTCTAATTTTCTTGGAGATGTCTAGTAGAACCCTGACCCTAACATAATCATTGCTTTGTGTTTCCTCATCATCAAAAGGGAAATCAAGGATACGACCTTCCGATTCAGCAATCGTTGAGATAGTATCTTTCATATAGTGATTTACCGGGATATTACGCATCCTAATCCATACCGGAAGAAACTTCAAGTAATCCGGGGGAGGATTTTCAACCCATTTTTCCATGACCACTCCCCAATCATCTTGCGTCCAAACTCCTGTTTTCAGAATCGCATCCATATCTTCTTCATATTTAAAGATAAATTGAAACCGATCCCTTGATAAAGCCACCCCTTTAATCCGATCATACAAGCGCCAAATCCTGGGCATCTCTATAATCCACTTGGACATCTTTTGATAATCAGGATTTAAAAACCTACCGAGAAGGCTTCGTTGATTTCTTGCAGAAGAGCTGAATTTAGGTTGATCAGAGATGACTACAGGATGATCTTCTTTTTCTTCAATTGTCATTTCCTGAAGGCACCTATCCAACTGAAAATCCTTATCCGAATCCATACATGCAGAGTAGACTTACTAATTGTAACACAGAGGAAAATTTACTGAAACCGGACTGAAAAAATTGAAATCTCCGGTGATGGCTCTGCTCAGATGAACAATCCAAGAAAGAAGTTCTTAAACCCAGAAGGAATTGGGGCTGCAGCGGTGAAACGGCAGAAAAAAACGGTGAAAGAAGCAACGGTCGAAAAACCAGATAAAAAAGAGAAAAGAGAATTTAGATATTTTTTAGATATTTCTTTTTGTGAAATTACGAGATGATCTTGTAATATGGTTATATATTACTTATTTTTGCTACATGTTTTATTTTAATAAACATAAAATAATTAACAGAATATTTATTATTATGTTAAATTATACATAATGAATTTGACCAGGTAGGTTTAATTTATACTGGATATGTGAAATTCACATCAAATATGTACTCATCCTGACACCTAAACATATGCAGAACGAATATCTAGTGACATGTGTTATGTACTTATGTCTAACATTAAAGATAAAATCGTAATTATTATTTAATATTCAAAGATAATCCTCACCTTTAATATATTCCTATTGATGCACACTATATACTTGACAATAAGAATTAAGATATACTACTATTTTTGCATGTTAATTTTGTTCAGCAAAAGAGAATCGTGAAGTAAACATTTTTTTTTTTCCAGAAAGTCTTCTTTTATATATAACAACAGTGAAAGTACTGCAGGGTTACAAAAATATTACAACTGTGGAAAAACTCCACAAACATTCTGATTATGTTTTGTTACTCTCCATTTAGTAAAGAATACTAAGCATCGTGTTCGTGTGATAGCCTTACGTTGATGTGCGTTGTCATCTAAAAATCTTAACACTCCTCCTCATCCACTTATTTTAAATTGAGAACATTTTTATTCCAAAAATAAATAATTGTTACTTTATTACGCAATATGTTATCCTTTGATGTTTAGTGCATTTGACCAGAGAGCGGATAATCAGAATTCGTATGACACTTGCCAAGGTTTTGCATTCAAAATTTTGTCAAACACAATATTGTAAGCTGCAAAAATGAAAAAAAAAATAATAATAGCAAAATATGATAATGGTGGTGAAAATAGTAAAAATATAATTTGTTACCACCAGTTGGAAGAAAATTGAAAAGTTTATATAATTTTTTTCAATGTGAAATCCTTAAAATTTTGAATTTTTTAAATATAATATTTCTCAGCATCCAAAAAAAAAAATTTGTCTTAAAAAAAACAACCTTAGATATTTCATCATTCGTGAGTGATATGGTTATGGTTGAAAACAAATTTTTGTCTCCGTCTTCTTTTCTTCTATACTATAAAATAATTTGTTTTTTTTACAACAAAAACTAGATTGCTTCAAACAAGCCAATGTGAGAGAACATTGTTTACATAGGTAATCAAACGCGGTTCAAACCGAACACGTCGGATCATTTTGTCTGCATTGCCATTCTGAGTATGGGGAATTAACACCAAAGCAAAAGAGGTAAACTTCTTCTTATCAAGCTGAATCTCGTCCAAATAAGGCTTGAACAATGGACACTCGAAGGGCGAAGACACTATCTTCACCAAATTGGAGCAGTCTATAAGAAAAACGATATCCTTATTGTCCATCCCACTCATATATCTCATCGCCCAGACTAGTGTTTCAACCTCGACATTTAGCGGAGTAAGGCTTCATTAGATTGCCAGCCCCCATTGTTAGAGCCTCCCCCGCCGGTGGAGAACAATACCAACCTCTACCTGCAAATGGATCAGTCGCTTTTCAAGAACCATCTACAAAACACGAATAACTCGTGTTATGTCGACCTAACACCCGGTCACCCCCTCTTCCATGGGATATATCTAAGACACCCTGCACAGTTTCACCCATATCCTCCATTTGTGCTAAAAGCTAACAAATCGGTATTACAGTCATCCAAGCATCGAAAACCCAACTCCCCGTCTCCCTTACTACAACACAATTTATCACACGCCACCCAATGTAGCCCCCGTGATTGCCTAGAAGAACTCCACCAAAAATTAGAGATCGCACTGGTTAATTTGCGTGTTACCATCTTCAGAAGACGGAAAAATGACATAACATAAGTAGGAACTGCCGAAGCCACCGACTTAATCATAACCTCCTTCCCGCCCTTCAATAACAGTCTAGCAGACTACCCATTAACCCTTGTTTGCAAAATTTCTTGGACAAAAGAGAAAATCTTTGTTTTAGAGCCGCCAAAACTCTCAGGTATACCCAAGTAGGAACTCATACCACCCAGATTCATAATCCCCAACATTCCTTTTAAATTCTCTTTGAGAGCATTATCAATTGTATGACCAAATCGAACAGATGATTTCTGAAAATTGATCTATTGGCCGGAAACCCGTTCGTATCGTTTAAGAATACCTAGAACAACCTCACATTGTTCCTTTGTGGCCCGAAAAAAAAGACTATCATCCGCAAATAAAAACTGTGATATCGCAGGACATGCTGTAGACACCTTTTATTTCGGTAATAAGCTTTGCCGCCTCCGCCTTCCGAAAATTTCCATCAATACTTTCGTGCGGAGAATAAAAAGGTAAGGTGATAAGGGATTGTCTTGTCAAAGCCTCGGTGGGGTATTATTAAGTTGCAGGGTTGACCGTTAATTAAAATTTTATATTGGACCGACATAACACACCACATAATCCAAGATATCCAATTTTCACAAAAACCAAACTTGCATAACAAGTGTTCAATGAATGGCCACTCCACTCTATCATATGCTTTACTCATATGCGTTTTGATAGCCATAAAACTTCCCCCTTACAAGAGGAGTTAGTACGAAGCCAATGAAACATTTGCTGTGCAATCAAGATATTATTAGAAATTAAACGCCCCTCAACAAAGGCCGTTTGTGTTCTCGAGACCAAAGACGACAACACGGTGCCAGTGCGAAGTCTTTGACATAAGACCTTTGAAATAATTATATACCCAACATTACACAAACTTATGGACCTTAAATCCATCATTCCTAGTGGATCCACTTTAGGAATCAGACAAATATTTGTCATATTCAATTTTTTATCAAAAGCACCATCCTCTAGAAAAGAGTTCACCATGACTTAATATTACCCCACACCTTCTGAAAGAACAGGACTATCATGCCGTTCGAACCTAGAACCTTGTCCGAATGCATCATAAAAAGCGTTTCTTTAATCTCATTCTCTGTAACAGGTTATGTTAAAAAGACATTAGACTCCCCAGAAATCAATGTCTGAACCTCACTTAGTGTAAGTTTAGAAGTAAAGAAGTATAAGAAGATTCAAGTATGGAACAAAAGAGTTTGAATGTCGTTGAGTATGGTTGCGAGAAAGAGAGAGTGTAAGAGAGAAGTATAGAAGAAGAAAAGAACTTCTTACTCAAAATAGAACATGGTTACAAACTACATATAGACATGTGAACTAATGGAATATTCCTATACAAGATTCTAAATGTAATTAAGACATGAAAGGGACATGTCTCTTTCTTAACAACACATGTGACTTCTACTTCTCCCACTTGCTTGCATCTCTAACGGTTGGAATAGAAGGATCTAGAGACTTTGATTCTTCATGAGACTTGTGGGACACTAAGCGGGCTTCTCTCTTCCAAATGGCTTGATCGTACGGACGGCCCGACTAAGATCGTACGGACGGCCCGATGAGACTTATACGGACAAGGTTGTACGGACAAGTGTGATCAATCTCAATTTATACTTAGTGTCTCTTCAAAATCCAATCGGTCCAAAGAAGTAAATAAACTTTGAAAATAAGATACCGTAGTACGTTGGATATCGTCCTCCTCCGTCGACCATCTACCATGGTCATCATGAAGACTAATAATATGATTCATGGCGCGTTGTTACTTTGTCTGAGCATGAAAATAGTCGGTGTAAATGAATTGTTTTTTTTTTCTTGTTTTTAATAATATTATAAAATAATATAAATTACCAAAATTAATATCTAGTATCATCATTTATAAAAATGTTAAATATCTATTTTTTTGTAATAATTCAATAACCTATCTAAAATCATCTAATTTTCAATAATTAAAAAATACAGAAATTCTTCAAAATTTTACGAATTTACAAATCACATAAAGGAAAACTCGGTGAAGTCAAAAAAAAAAAAAATGACAAAAATAAATAAATAAAGGAAAACTCGGTATAACCGGTTCGATAACTATACATAAGCTTCTTCTATTAACAAAACAGCACAATACAAGTTCGCTCGCATACGCTCTCATCAAAGCTCTCAGAAAGGTTAGGGTTTTCATCTTTATCAATTCAACGCTTTCGCTATTAAATTACTTGGAAATTTCTTAATCGAGTTTCGTGATCATCTTCTTCTTCTTAGGTTTCTCGATCTGTTTGGTTGCTTTACACATCTGTAACTATGGCGACAGAACCGAAGGCGGCGACTGCTGAAGTTGTCAAGGTGGATCTGTTCGAGGACGACGATGAGTTCGAGGAATTCGAAATCAACGAAGGTGAAGTTTTATTTTATTTTCACTCGCTGCTTCTTTGATTTTGAAATTTATGGATGTAGTTAGGAATTGATTGGTGATTAGGTTTTGGTGTTAGATGTAAAGCTTCATATGGCTACGATTTCTTTTGATCAAGTTTTGATTTGAACAGATTATGCTTTGCAAGTCCTCAGATTTAACCTAATAGTTGTAATTGATAAAAGATGGTTCGCTACTGTTATGAAGTTTAGTAGTTCTGATTGTGAAAACAAATCTGTTTGATGTATATGATTATGCTATGATGATGAAGCTACAATCTCTCATAAACTCTACTGATAAAAGACCAGTTCTATCAGCTACTAATTGGTTATTAGGTTTAGTATTAATTGGGAATTGGGAATTGGGAATTTTTTGGGGGCTTTGAGTAGCTTGGAGAGAGTTTGGATCCTCTAGAATTTAGCTGAGGCTACGGCTATTTTGATTTTGGTTTCGGGATTCCTTTTGATTCTGCACTATGTCTTGTGTTACTTGATGATCAGGTTCTGAGTTTTAGTTGAGTCTTCAGATTTAACTAATAGTTGTATTGAAAGAACTGATAAAGGAAGTCTCTATTGTTTTTGTATGAGTTGCGTAATTCTGATGTTGAATGGACCTACTTAAGCGTCATTTTTTATGGTCTCAAGTCAAATATGTAATGGATATTTTCTTATGTTTGGCAGATTGGCTGGAGAAAGAGGAAGTGAAGGAAGTTAGCCAACAGTGGGAAGATGACTGGGATGATGATGATGTCAGTGACGACTTCTCGCGTCAGTTAAGGAAGGAGCTTGAGAATGGTGGTGAGAAGAAATGAGGTCTGAAGAAAGAATGTGAAAAGGGCAGGTCTCCACATTTTGGAAATCTCGTCTTTTTGTTATGATCCAGTACTCAGTTTGAATTGCATCCTTGGTTTATAGTGGCATGTATCAGTATTGGATTCTCCTTTTACTTTGCACCTTTTAACTCTCCCTTGAATGCAAATTTCTTATCTTTGATGATGATATTCTTGAACTGGTAAGAAGATTCTATTTTAGTAATCGCTATCCTTTCACAAAACACCTGTCGAGTAGAGCATTTCTCATAAAATCATCTTCTCAATAAATCCCGAGCATAAAAGACATTCAAAATGACAAATTAGACCACAAAAGAATCCTTCATACTTTGTTTTGACAGGAACCTTAAATCTTTATCCATCAACAGAGATCTATAAACATCACAAAATAACGGTAGAGAAAAAAATCACATAGACATGGTTGTTGTATGTCACATGAAAGAAACAATGGAGAACCACTATTGTTTCTTTCTAACACTCATCGTCTCCTTCGTCGTCATGGCATGCTCTTGTGTAGGATCGATCGATCAAGGATACAATTTTTAAGAGTGATCACAGAGAGTATCCCCCAGTTCCTGTCTTAAATGGTCTTTGGAAATTTTCTAGATTTCTCAGTTCAATCATTAAACACAAGGGTAGCTAGAACGGGAAGATATATTCGTGACAAAGTTGTCGGCGATACTTTAATGTAAATATGGTGTATGATATCTTGGGTGCTCATAGTGCTTACAATTGCTTTATTTCTGTTACGGAGATATGTACTTGTTTTTGAAACTGAAGAGTGTCTTTTGAAAGCTTTTTTCATTGATAGAGTGAAACCGTTTCACCTCTGTTTCCTCTCCAACCATCTTTCCAAAAGTGGTGTGGGGTTGCATTGATTCGGATTCATAAAGTGATAAGAGATAAGAAGGCATCGTATTCCCATAATTGGAGATTACTCATTGTGGTTGAAGTGGTAGCAGTTGTCAAGAGCTATATTAAAGTCTTCTTCCGTTTTGTATTGGAGTGGAACTCTGCCCTTACCCTAACTCAGATTCGACTATACTGAATAACTAGGTGATACCCGTGCTACAGCACCGGATTATATATTTTGTTAGTTATTTTTTTTTGTAATTTGTATTTTTGTAATATAGTTTTTTATTTTGATTTATTTTCTTTATTTATATAGTGTTTATTTGTATATTTGGGGTTATACAGTAAATTAGAAATCCTAATAGAGTAAGTAGTTTGTAAAATGTAGTTTTTCACGGAAACAGACACACCACAATAGTAGATAGTACGTAGTTTTGTAAGAGAATAGACACTCCGCAATATCGGATAGTAGTTTTGTAAGAGGATAGACACACTCTGCTTCCATGGCTTAATTTATAGTTTGATAAAAATACATGTTTTAACGGATTTAACTCAAAAAAAATTTATATTTTAAATTTTTAAGAATTAAAATATTAATATTACTTAAATATTTTATAGACTTTAAATATATTATAATATTTTAAACTTTCGACGGAGTTCAAATATTTATAATAATTTAAACATTGTATAAAAAATTTAAATATTTATAATATCTTAAACTTTTTTTAAAAACGTAAATATATTATAATATGTTTACTTTTTAAAAGTTTAAATATTTTCAAATATAGAACCAAATTAAACTGTTAAATTTGGATACCTGATAAATCAAGCTTCCTGCTCATTTGTACTCAAAACATTTTAGTCACATATTTATAGTGATTATGAACCATATTCCATAATATTTAGTCGATGTGGGATATACACCTTTTCTGTAAATTAGTTTACAACTTTACATATATATAATTTCTGCGTTTTTAATTCTTTCTATCTATACTACTCACAATTAATTACTAAAATTTTGTTAAGGAAATATTATAATATCGGAAATCAAGCAATTTAGTCAGATTTGGTAACTTGAATATTCGTTTTTAAAGATTTTAACTGAATCACTAAATATTCCTTTTAAAAGATTATCTGTTAAGATCAATCTCGGTAATTAAGGAAATATCCGAATTTTTGGTAATTAAAATTTATGGTTTTCATTTAAATACCTTAAAGGAAAATGAAATCAGAGTGTTTGCCTATAACGAATAACTCTGTTTGGGATCTTAAATAACTAATCTTGAATGAAATAATATACTGGATCCGAAAAATATTATTCTGAAGTACAAACAGATCCGCGGGTTTTTTTCCTTCTGTAGTCGGATATGTAAGGATTCGCGTCCCGACCCGGCAATTTTTTAAGTGATCGACCGAAGGCATTTTCGTCATTTAAAGAAATCAAAACTATAGGTTAATTAGATTAAATTTTGTGATTCTCTAATCATTTTTAATGAAAAACCTATCAAAACCAATTCATGGTCCATTTTTACTCTAGAGAGTACTTCTGCTTTAATAGTATAGATATATTATGCTCTAACTTTGGCTGGGAGATTACTTGCCCAAAACAGTAGAAGATCTGGTCATCCATTTGTTTATACTGAAAAAGCTATCTCAAGACAAAATCGGGAGACACCAAAAGATGAATATCATAACATTCTAGAGGTATCAGAAGCAAACATCTTTACAAACAAAATATTATCAAGTTCATCAAGACAAATGTGGACGATACAAGAATACAAAACAAATGCCGATCTCTTTTATTACCGAACCAAACAAAAAACATCCTACACTCAAGCAACCACCAACCGAGGAAAGAGAGGTGGCAGATCTGCTTCACAAACAAAGTTCCAAGAATCCACGAAGTATTGGTTCCCGAGGCTACATACCGCACAAATAAGTTGATCGATAAGCAAGTAGCTGGAAATTTTTGACAATTGGTATTTGTTCCTCATTCTGCTCTGGACTGACCAGCTCGAGAAGATAAGATAATGCCTACAATGAGGCCGTAAAGAGCAAGTGCTTCTGCAAAGATGAGGATAAGAATCATCCCGACAAAGAGTTTAGGCTGTTGAGCATTTGCCCTGAGAGAAATTTCAAAACCAGACAAGTCAAGATACCACATTAATTCAAACATTCAATACAAAAAGGATTATAGCTGCAAGAGAAAAAAACCTAACGCCCGCATCTCCGACAATACCAATGGCCATACCAGCTGAGAGACCAGCAAGACCACAAGCAAGACCAGAGGAAAGGTGTGCATAGCCATCAAAGAGGTAATAAGACTTAGCCTTGGGATTGATACCGGTACTGATGATAACAGCAATAATGAGTCCATAAATACCCAAAACCCCAGCCATAACCACAGGGACAATAGACTTCATAACCAATTCAGGTCTCATCACTCCCATAGAAGCCACACCAACACCACTCTTGGCTGTCCCATAAGCAGCTCCCATACCTATAATATAAACCCAATCCAATGAAATTTCAGGCTACAACCAAATACGATCCCTCCAAGTTTCAGGGAATGTAAACAAATCAATACCTAAATCCAGATTCTGATCTAAAAAAGTTAATTTCCTCAGAATTGAGAGCCATATAGGAGGACTATGTTACACATTCTTACACATTACACAGATGATGATGCAATAGCATTGTTCATTTGTTTGAATCATAATTTGATCGAACCGCTAAGAATCACTAATCCATCAATCAATTAGGCCAACGATCTCATACATATAGGTCTGTAACTAGAGAGAAATCATCTGAATCTCATAATGGTTTCCAGTAAACAGGAACATGCTCAGATTAAACGGAATTTGATAACGAATTGAGAAAGAGAAGCAAAATGCTTACAGGAGAAGACGAGAGCGGCTGCAGCGCCAAGGAAGCCGAAGAACGGAGCAGTTTCATCGCCGCTGAACGTAGACATCTCAAAAACTTGGATCGGATCGAGAGAGAGAGAAAGATATTTGGAATTTTGCAGCGACCTCTCTGTGTTTTTTTTTGTTTTCGTTTTTTTTTTTTTTGGATTTTTCAGATGAGTGGAAGGGAACCACGTACAGTAGTACCTTTGTTGTAACACGTTGCAATTGTAATTGGGCCGGGTCTTAACCGTGCTGAAATAAATGCCTTTTTTGCTTTTCACATTAAAAAAATAATATATGAAAAAATAATAAATCAAAACCAATTTTGTGACTATATTAATTAATATTTTGCAATTTTATGAATAGAAAAAAGCTTCCAAATAAAAAAAATTTCTAAACAAAATCTAAATCTACTTTCAAATTTTATATTTTATATTTTATATTTTATATTTTATATTTTATATTTTATATTTTATATTTTGAAAGAGAAGAAATAGTATATAAAAGGTAAGTAATGGTAAGAGACGTAGAGTGGTAGACAAATTAATTTAAGTAGGAATGAGAAATTAACAAGACTGAAAGTAAGAAGAATTGCATAAATTAAAGTAATTTTTAATTTAGAAGATTTAATACGGCTTTCGGAGGAGGTATTAAACTTGTATTTTAGGAGATTTTAGAGTATTCTTAAAATAACTTGTTATTCAATTGATGATTTTTAAAAAATTTCTAAAATTCTATGTTATTCAATTTGGAAACTATATAAATCATTTAAAATAATTTACAATCTCTTGTTATTCAATCAATGATTTACAAAACTTACTTAAAATCTACTGTTATTCAAAATATCACAATTTTTTAAAAAATGTTACTTTGAATGATTCTACAAGACTTTTGTTTTTTTTAGTTGAAAAATATGATTAACAAATCATATCTCCTGAGATAGAATTTTAAAGGATTTCATAAAAAAAAACAGTCAATACAACACATAGATAAACTCTTCCATCGATCCGACAACTCTAATCACCACCGATGACCAGCTTCTTATCCACCTGTCCTCTGTACAATCCTCCGATTCCTATATTATCCAAATCCTCCGATTTGGGGATTTATACTAGTTCAGTATAATTTGGGTTGCAAATAATTTTATAGCTTTGTTTAATCCAAAATCGAACAATGAACCTCTCTTTGCGTTATTACTAGTTCAGTATAATTTGGGTCACAAATTTTTTTATCGATTTGTTTAATAGCTTTGTAGCCTTTGTTTAATCCGAAGATTGAATCTTTTGTTTAATCCAAGATTGAAATTGATAATGATCTCTAGCTGTGAATATAGTAATGTTTTAATTTCTTCACGAACGCCATCAACTCTACTATATTCACAAGTTTTATTCAACTTTGTTTGATTTTTATCTCCCATCTACGTTTCTGCAACTTATATGTGATCTGAATTTTTTTTTCTTTCTCTGATCTCATAGGAAACTCAACGTTGGGTTGGATTAATAGGAAGCTGGTAGTGGTAAGTTCATCAATTCATTCGCAGCCCAAATCAACCTGGAATCTCTCTTTGAAGTTATGTCCTTCATCTCTTGCACCTTCACAAACACATATAAGCGATTGTATAGAATTTTTTTCTTTTTTTCTTTTTTTGTGTTTAAATATTTTAAAATCACAAATTTTACTAATAAAATCTTATAGAATTTCATAGAATCACATTTCATTTTCCTTTTTTTTTAATAGAAAAACTCTAAAACACAATTAAATCTCCTAAAATCTTTCAAAATTCTAAAATATTAAAATCCTATGAAATCTTAAAAAAAACAAATTGAATACCCCCTCAAAGTCTTTTTATTTTTGCGAAAAGAGTAAGTGCTTTTGTTAACTGACTTAATTCATTGACTCAAAAGATAACCGTAAAGTTGACTCGTAAATTAAGTAAAGTACAATAGAACCTCTACAAATTAATACTCTTTAAATTAATAATATCTATAAATTAATAAATTTCTCCGGTCCCAAGTTGGGACTAATGTAATTTTGGACATTATTCGATAATATAATAAAATAATATTTTTTTTGAAACTTCTTTATAAATATATGGTCCCATCAATAATATAAATTAATAATTATATAAAATTATATAATATATGTATATATATACACATTAATTTTTATTGGAATTTATTTTCAATATTTTTACTATATAAAAATTTTTGAGTGCTATCTTCAAAACATGATAATTGTTAGTTTCATTGTAATTGATTTTATAAAAATATTAGTTATAAAGATTAAATCTTATTTTTAATATTTTTTTACCTAATTAGAAAAATCTCTCTATAAATTAATAATTCTTAATTTATCGATAAATTAAAACCTCTATAAATTAATAAAATTTCATGGTCCCGACTTTATTAATTTATAGAGGTTTTACTGTATGTATGGATATGCTTGCTAATTGCAAGTTGCCTTTTTATGTAATAATCCTTATCAAGTCCCCATTTTGCATTTAAGTGAAATCTTATCACGAAAAGTAGTAAGACATTTTGCATTGCACCAAAAAAATAATAATAATCGCACCAGAAAAGTAGTAAGACATTTTGCATTTTTCATGAAAGTCTTGAGAAGAAGATGATAAGCCTATGCAAGTGTATACCAGAAGGAAGAACAGAGGATTTGCAGCACGTGCGGACGAGGAAGGAGACACGTGCGAGTAAATTAGATTGTCATATATAAGCTTGAGTTGTAAATAGCATTCGTTATGTTGTTTGTTGTGAGAAAAACGAGACATTGTGAGTCTTTGTTGGAGAGAATTATGTCTAGCTGCGTCTAGAGTTCTCTGGTTACATTCTGTTAGGATTTGTACATTCATTCTTTCACAGATAATAAAAAGAGAGTCTTTTTCTTATCAAATGGTGCGTTCGTGATCGAGATCGAAGTTATCGCAGGAAATTAGGGTTTCAAATTGGGGATTTGTGGGAAGAATCGAAGAATCAAGAAACGACGATGGTTACATCAATTGGGTTATCACCGGTGCGAGAACTCTCGGAGGAGGAACAACATGACGCGTCTTTAGCTGACGTCTATGATAAATTGGGCGAGGTGCGAAGCTTTGGAAGCAAGATGAAGGATCGAATTGAAACGATAGGTTCACAAATGGGGTCAAAGATCGAATCTTTGGGAAACGAATTGAGGATTCGCGATCAGAAATTGGAAGATCTTGGAAGGAAGCTGGATCTCGTCTTGAGTTATTTACCTGGAATTGTGACGGTTCGCGAAGTGGGTGGCTCAAGTCAATCGGTTCCATCACGACACCAAGATAACAATAACCAGGTACGTTTTTCACCCTTGGAACCATGCCGTAGCAATATTAGGCCAGGGTTACGTGAGAACTTGGTGAAGAATGTAGAAATGGCTGTATTTGATGGAGCTGGAGTGTATGGCTGGGTTGCTCGGGTTGAGCAATTTTTTTGTTTGGGAGGTTATAACGACGAAGAGAAATTAGCTTTGGTGTCAGTGAGTCTTAGCAGAGAAGCTTTAAGTTGGTACAACTGGGTGGTAAACACAAGGCAGTTCGACTGTTGGACGCAGTTTAAGTCAGCCTTGATGTTGCATTTCGGGAACTTGAAGATAAGAGGTCCAAGCCAAAGTCTCTTTTGTATACAACAAACATGTTCAATAGCAGATTACATCCAGAGGTTTGAGGATTTATATTCCCAAGTATCGGGCCTTGATGAACAGAAGTTAGAAGGCATATTCATCAACGGTTTGACTCAAGAAATACAGGAACTGGTGCATATGCAAAAGCCTCGCAATTTGCCAGAAATGGTGGCTGAAGCTAGAGCGATGGAGTCAAGTATTATGCGGAGAGTGGTTAAGAAGGAGTTGTTGTTGGCTAATAAGGAGAATAAGGAGTCATATAATCAGGATTATAGAGGAAACTCTCAGTACAATACTAATTCTTGGAAGATAAAGACCATTGCCGCTGATACAGTACAACCCTTGGAAAAACCAATGCCAAGAATTGATCAACGGCCAAGAAAACACAACACCAATGCAGAGTTAGATGAGAAGAGAAGAAAAGGACTTTGTTTCAAATGTGATGGGCCTTGGTCAAAGGATCATAAATGTCCAAACAGAGAGTTGAGAGTAATGACGGTGTTTAATGGGTTTGAGGTAGAAGTTTTGGATGATAACTGAGAAGAAGAAGTGTTTGCAGAACGTATGGGCGAATGCATGTCGTTATCCTTTCAATCCTTCAGGGGAATATCTGGACCCTCAACTACTAAAGTGAGAGGATCAGTGGGTAAAGACAACATTGTGATCATGCTAGACAGCAGTGCAACACAAAATTACATATCACCTGCTGCTGCAAAGAAGTTGAAGCTGAAGTGTAGAGAAGACCCTAACCTGAATGTGACTTTAGGAACGGGTATAGTGGTGAATGGGTTAGGAGTTTGTGAGAAAGTTACCTTCTCTGTTCAAAATTTGGAGTTTACAACAGATTTTATTGTATTGGAGTTGGGACAGATTAATGTCATCCTTGGAGTTTATTGGCTGAGAACATTGGAAGATTGCGGAGTTAATTGGGAGAAGAATGAGATGTCTTTTATCCACAATGGTCAGATGGTATCTATAAGAGGAGAATCTGACCTACTCATCTCAAAAATGTCATTAAAGTTGTTATCGAGTGGATACAAAATTCAGAAGAAGGGTGTAGAACTGGCATTGTATAATCATCAGTTGATTCAACCGTCTATTGATCAACTCGATATGGGGACCCAAGCGGTTTTAAACTCGTTTGAAGATGTATTTGAGGTTCCTTCCGGATTACCGCCACTTAGAGGAAGAGAACATGCAATCACTTTACTGCCAGGGCATAACACCATTAGTGTGAGACCTTATAAGTACCCTCATGCGCAGAAAGAGATCATGGAGAAGATGGTCAAGGAGATGTTAGATTCGAGAATCATCAGACCCAGTCACAGTCCTTTCTCAAGTCTAGTGTTGCTAGTGAAGAAGAAGGACAATAGTTGGAGGTTTTGCATTGATTATAGAGCATTAAACAGGGTGACAAAGCCTAATAAGTTTCCAATTCCCATGATAGATCAGCTCTTGGATGAGTTAAATGGAGCCATTGTGTTTTCAAAACTAGACCTTCGAGCAGGCTACCATCAGATCATAATGAGGGAACAAGATATTGAAAAGACTGCTTTCAAGACTCACGATGGCCAATACGAATTCTTAGTCATGTCTTTTAGACTAACGAATGCTCCAGCAACTTTCCAGTCTCTAATGAATGAAATTTTTAGGCCATATCTACGGAGATTTGTTTTGGTATTCTTTGATGATATATTGGTCTATAGCAACTCACTCGAAGAACACCAGGAACACCTGAAAGTCGTGATGCAGATCTTAAGGGAGAGTAGACTGTTTGCGAATAAAAAAAAGTGTTCTTTTGCTCAGAAGCAGATTGAATATTTGGGTCATATCATCTCTAGAGAAGGGGTATCTACTGACCCAGTTAAAACACAGGCGATGACAAGATGGGTCACACCAAAGTCAGTTAAAGAATTGAAAGGGTTTCTGGGGCTCACAGGATATTACATGCGTTTTATCAGAGGTTATGGAGTTTTGGCAAAACCTCTAACCAATTTATTGAGGAAAGATAGCTTCGAGTGGACTCCGGAAGCACATAAGGCTTTCGACAAACTCAAACTTGCTATGTCCACAACTCCTGTTTTATCACTGCCAAAATTTGAAGAAACCTTTGTAGTAGAGGCAGATGCATCAGGGTTTGGATTGGGTGCAATATTGATGCAAAGCAGAAAGCCAATCGCATATTTTAGCCACGGATTGACTGCTAAAGAACAATTGAAGCTAGTGTATGAAAGAGAACTTATGGCTATTGTGTTATCGGTTCAGAAGTGGAAGCACTATCTCTTTGGCAGACATTTCGTAGTTCACACTGATCAGAAAAACTTAAAATTTCTACTGGAGCAGAGAGAAGTAACCATGGATTATCAGAAATGGCTCATTAACCTTTTGAACTATGATTTCAAGATATCATATAAACCTGGTGTAGAGAACAAAGCATCTGATGGATTATCGAGAATGGTGCAACCCCAGGGCGTGTTACTATCTCAGTTATTAATGGCTCTGACTATTCCATCAGCTCTCCAACTCCAGGATATATATGAGGCGATTGACAAGGATGAGAAGATACAGAAGGAGATTCAAACATGTTTGGAGAAGAAAAATGAGAATAAGAAGTTTTCAGTGAGGGAGGGCAGGCTGTGGTTTAAAAACAGATTGGTCATCCCAAAGAACTCAAGTTCAATCCCTTTAATTTTGGAGGAGTGTCATAGCGGTGTGGTTGGTGGTCACTCAGGGGTATTAAAAACGGTTAAGAGGGTACAACAATCGTTTCATTGGGATGGTCTGTTTAACGATACACAAAAGTTTGTAGCAGAGTGTGAAACTTGCCAGAGACACAAGTATTCTACATTGTCTCCTGCGGGCCTTTTACAACCTTTACCAATACCACAAAACGTATGGGAAGACATTACAATGGACTTTATCGAAGGTTTACCGACATTACAGGGAAAAAATGTCATTTTGGTCATCGTGGATAGACTGAGTAAATACGGTCACTTCCTGAGTCTGAAACATCCTTTTGAAGCCGCGAATGTTGCCAAATTGTTTGTGAAAGAGGTGGTGAAACTTCACAGTTATCCAGCTACCATCGTATCGGACAGGGGAAGCACATTCTTAAGCAAATTTTGGAAAGATGCTTTCAAACTTTCAGGTACCAAACTCAAATATAGCACGGCGTTTTACCCACAAACCGATGGTCAAACAGAGGTGTTGAACCGGAGTCTAGAAACGTACCTGAGATGTTTTGCGTCAGCACACCCTAAGACGTGGCACCAATATCTGTCGTGGGCTGAGCTGTGGTACAACTCTTCTTATCACACATCGTTGAAAGCAACACCATTTCGTATCTTGTATGGGAGGGATCCTCCGGCTATTTGCGTTTTGAGGAACAGTCAACTAAGATCTTGGAGTTAGAACAGATGATGAAGGAACGTGATCTAATGCTTTCTTAGATTAAGAAGCATCTTACGCATGCACATCAGCTGATGAAAAACAACGCAGATAAGCACCGAAGGGACGTGGAGTTTGACGTGGGAACATGGGTTTTCCTGAAGCTACGACCGTACAGGCAACAGTCAGTAACCAAGAGGGCTTGTCAAAAACTAGCAGCTAAATACTTCGGTCCATATGAGATATTGGAGAGAATTGGGAAAGCAGCTTATCGTCTTAAGCTTCCGGATGGCTCAAAGATTCACCCGGTGTTTCACGTATCTCAACTCAAGAAAGTGTTAGGAGAGCACCATCAGGTTATTTCACCTCCTGATCTTTTCAATTAAGCAGAGGAGATAATTCTTGAGCCAGAGGAGGTGTTGGAAACCCGATACAATGCTAATGGAACGTTGGAAGCTTTGGTTCGTTGGAAGAGTCTACCAGAGTGTGAGAATTCTTGGGAACTATTCAAAGAATTGAAGAAGCAGTTTCCGAGTTTGGCGCTTGAGGACAAGCTTCATTTCGAAGGAGGGGGGGGTATTGATAAGCCTATTAAAGTGTATACTAGAAGGAAGAACAGAGGATTTGCAGCACGTGCGGACGAGGAGGGAGACACGTGCGAGTGAATTAGATTGTCATATATAAGCTTGAGTTGTAAATAGCATTCGTTATGTTGTTTGTTGTGAGAAAAACGAGACATTGTAAGTCTTCGTTGGAAAGAATTATGTCTAGCTGTGTCTAGAGTTCTCTGGTTACATTCTGTTACGATTTGTACATTCATTCTTTCACAGATAATAAAAAGAAAGTATTTTTCTTATCAGAAGACCACCTAAAAGTCTTATACCCGAGACCGAGAGATTCTCAAGACGGTACCATATCAAAAGGAGTTTTACACTTGACGAACTAACCCGATGGTAAAAACTTCTTGCTCTGGAAACTAATTAGAGGTAAGACAACTGATGTAACAATCCAAATTTTTTTAAACAAATAAGCATCAAACAAGTTAAAACCCGCATACAAGTGTTACGGTTAAAGCACTTGGATAAATCCTCTAGAATTTAGCCTAGCTTACGGCTATTTGAATTTTGGTTTCCGGATTCTTTTTGATTCTGCACTATATCTTGTTACTTGATGATCAGGTTCTGATTTTAATTGAGTCTTCAGATTTAACTAAAAGTTGTATTGAATGAATAGGTAAAGTCAAATATGTCATGATGTTCTTTTATGTTTGGCAGATTGGCTGGAGAAAGAGGAAGTGAAGGAAGTTAGCCAACAGTGATCTTGTCTAGGAACGATGGAGCAATCATTGATAGAGGACGACTTAATTGCTTTCAAGTATCTCTAGTGGAAGAGTGAAAACGTTTCACCTCCGTTTCCTCCAACCATGGCTTTAAACGTTTAGATACTTAAAACGGTTTCTTCTTCCAGAAGTGTTGTGGGGTTGCTTTGATTCGGATTCATAAAGTGATAAGAGTTACGAAGGAATCCTATTCATCTAGTTGGAGAATGAATACTCATCATGTGGTTCAAATGGTAACAGTTGTCTAAAGCTAAAGTAGGGTCTTCTGTGTGTATAAATAATGTTTTGTTCAGTAGAAAAATCTATCTCAGGAAAAATTTGAAAGACACCAAAAGATGAATCTATAACACTCAAGATTGGTATCAGAAGCAACCTTCTTTACAAACAAAATAATATCAAGTTCATCAACACAAATGCGGACAATACAAGAATACAAAACAGCTGCCAAGCTCTTTTTTATTACCGAACCATACAAATAACATCCTATACTCAAACAACCATCAACCAAGGAACTAGAGGTGGCAGATCTACTTCCCAAACAAAGTTCCAAGAATCCATGAAATATCCACGAAATATCGGTTCCTGATGCTACATACCGCACAAATAAGTAAGTAGCTGGAGAAGACGAGAGCGGCTGCAGCGCCAAGGAAGCCGAAGAACGGAGCAGTTTCATCGCCGCTGAACGTAGACATCTTCTCAGATCTCAAAAACTTGGATTCAAATCTCTCTCTGTGAGAGATTTGGAATTTTGCAGCGATACACCTCTCTCTGTGATTTTTTTTTTGTTTTTGGATTTTTTTTCAGATGAGTGGAAGAGATCGACGCAGTCGGTTGGGAATATAGTTCTTGTACACGTTGTAACTGGGCCGGGTCTTTACCGTGTTGAATTTAAAGCCCTTTTTGCTTTTCACAATAGTATATGTAAGTTGTTTTGAGAAAAGAAAAGATTTAAGTATTTAACTATATATCAAAAGTCAAAATATATGTTTTTTTTTCCAACATGGCAACATATGTTGTTGTCCAAAAAAAAAAAAAAAAAGGCAACATATGTTGTTTAATGTTGATTGATAAGCCGTATAATGTCTCTAACACTACGGAAGCTGAAGTCGGAGGAGCACGTGAACAGTTTGTTGTATAAACTCTTTGTTTGTCATTGTAGAAGGATTATGTTGTTTGTGAGTAAAAGCAGAGTCGCGTGTGACTTCTAACTTCTAAGAGAGTGAGAGAGTTTTGCTCTAGCTGTGTCTCGAGACTCTTACGGTTACAGATTGTATTGTTACATTTCTAAAGATAATAAAGAGTTTACAGTTTCTTCTTATCATTGATACGGAACCCATTGTCATTAGAGTTTACAATAATAATTGTCTCTGTTTTACACTATAAATATGAACGTATTGGTTCATATTGAAATACACTTCTTCTCTACAATGAAAGATTGAAAGTAAAATCACGCTCTATTATTTCGTTTTCTTTAGATTTTCCATATTTATTTCCATATTTATTTATCATTTGCTACTTGTTGAAATATCTTCCAGATAAAAAGTTGTTGTGACAACGTACGAAGATCTCTAAGGAGTTGAGCGAAGAAGTGACGATCGAGTACACTCATGCAATCATAAACTCATAAGAGATAAAAATTAATCAAAGGTTTTGTTGAGATATGATCCAACTTGAAACAGGAAGTTGTAGTGAATCAGAAGCTTGTCAAAGTTTGTTTAACATGTGCCTGTTTAGTCTGTCAGAAACTGGACCATATATTTGTGTGAAGCCCATACAGGAACCGACTATGTATTAGGTATAAATACATAAAGTCAAATAGATGAAAAAATAAGAGAGAGAGCAAAAAGAGTTGCGCCGAACCCTAGTTCAGGCGGTTCTGAAAAGGTGAACAGAGCTAGAGAGAGATGTAGATTCTCGGTCTATTTAGGCTCAATCTCTTGTTATTCTTTTTTCATATGTTGTTCTTGTGAGACTCGATCTAGGATGTTAGACGAGTACGAGAGGTATGTTGTAACCATAAAACATATGTAACTCTTGATCTATAATGGATGTTGAGGACTCTGTTTTCTCCCTAGACGTAGCTGCTGATGCAGTGAACTGGGTTACCAAATTTCTGTGTTCTCTGTTTATGTGTTCTCTCTATTTCCGTGTTTAAAGCTTGAGTCAGATCCATCAATCAATACTTGATTGAATCCAAAGTTGTTGTATCGATTTACAACAAGTGGTATCAGAGCCTCAGGTTCTTGAGGAGCAAGCTTTGTGAGAAAGCTTCCAGATCTGTGAAGGAAAGTGATAGCTTTATATCGATATGTAGTTGGCAGAGAGAAGGTGATACAATAACATGAAAGAAGAAGATGGTGGCTGTTCTGGGTTTCAGAACATGGATGTTGGAGGAAGGAAGATTCACTGCAGCAGATCCAATAATATCAGAAGATGTCAAGTTTATGAACTCTAAAGGATCTACAGCTTGTCTCCTCCAATGACTCGAGAGTTGAACATCAATGTGAGTTCTGGATCAAGCAATTCACTGGTGATGATGTTGATATCAATTATATGATATATTTCGAGGCTGGTACAAGAATGCTCATCCATAGAGTTTGTTCTTGATTTAAGGTTGTGCAACCAACTGGAGATTAATTTGAGGTGGAGTTAACCTCTACTTGCTTTAGGCTCAAATATTGAAGACGTCAAGTCTGTATCCTCTACAGTCATGATATATCATGGTTTTTGTGGTTTTTAACCATGATATAAAGAGTCTTTTAGTGTCTTTTAATTTGTTTTCTAGGATGTTTTTGAGTCTTTACAGGTTTTCTAGGATTTTGACATGAAAGGAGCAAAGTGGAGCAATTTGGATCGTTTTGGAGCATAAATCTCAGATCAAAGCATGGGCATCGATCGACACCAAGATAGGAGGCATCGATCGACACTCATCTCTGCCGACTCAAGACCCAAGTTTTGGAAAATTTACAAATCTGCCCCAAAGTTTTCCATATTTTCAACATAAGTCCCTGACGTGTTTTAGGACATATAAATAATGTTTTTAGGTTTTTCAAACCCTTAAGTTTTATTCTAGAAAGTTTTATTTTTCTGCAACCCTTTGAGATTTTGAGAGCTTTTGGGAGAGAGATCTGAACTGCTTTGAGAGAAGAATTCTTGAACTCCCTCTTTACTCTTTTAATTTCAATTGCTTATTATTCAGAAAGATGTTTTGTTCTTCATTGATTATGTCTGAGTAGTTTGCTTGTTAGGTTTAGGGTTTTTCACAGGGATTTTATGAATTATTAGATCTGTTTATTTAGGATTCTTTATCTATCTAGATCTTCATCTTAGGTTGTTCTTCATATTAATTCTTGATTGGCCATCTAGAATTAATACTCTAGGAAAATAAATTGATATGAGAATATAATTAATTTTCCTGATAAAACCTTTTGATGAGCAAAAATATTTTTTGCAAAGAGATTTGATTTAATAATTTTGTGAGCAATCTAAACCTGATTTTATTGCTGATTTATTACCTAGAATTTTACAAAGAGATTTGGATTTTCTGGTTTTAAATTTAGATATTATTTGCAGTGAGAACTGATTTAATTTACAAAAGTGTTTAGAGTTCTAGATCTGTTCTTAATTGTTTGAATCCTAATTTATTGATTGATTTAATATTTCATAATTTCCTGAGAAATTCCCTAGGCCTAGCTTTTTGATCTCCTGAATTTACAACAGCTTTTATTTAATATTTTGCATTGCTTTTATTTTAATTCAATTTAATCTGTTTAGCATAATTGAAAAACTCTATAATTTATTGTGTAGTCTTGAGTCCTTGTGGAATTCGACCCCTAAGTACTGCATTGACCTCTTAATTTGAGAGAGTAGCTCTAGGGTTAATTTGAGCATATCAAGTCACAAGGTCAAAGTGTGATGTTCTGAAGAGTTGTTTCTACATGTATGTTGTATTAAGATGAACACACCAATCCTTGGTCATATATGTTTATATGTCGTTTTGTATAGTTTAAGAAGTTTCCTTTTGTTGATCTCTTTGTATTCATATAAATAGATTGTAACTAGGTCAATATTTTTTAAGGAATGAGAATATCTCCTTCTCCTTTATTCTAACCTAGCCGCTCTCTCTTTCTCTCTTTTTCTCGTGATCAATCTATCTCATTCTCTATTCTTCTCATACTCATCTGTTTGTAATTCTTACATGGTATCAGAGCAGTAACGCTCCTATTCTACAAAATCTTAGTTTGTTTTCTTTTTACTCCACACCAAATTCAGTTTGAAAATCTTTCATGGATCTAAGCCAAACGTTAATCATTTCGGTTACACTCAAGCGTGGAAACTACTTGCTATGGGCAAGGACTACAAAGACAGTGTTGTGTGGCCGTGGACTTTGGAAGCACATTGAGAAGAATGAAGCTACAAAGGAGATAACGACTACACAAGAAGGAAAGGAGATCGTGGCTTGTGATGGTGACAAATGGTTCCAAGAGAATCAAAGTGTCTTAGCTTTTATCCAAAACTCCTTGGATGCTCCGATCCTCGAGTCGTATTCTTACTGCAAGACAGCTAAGGATCTTTGGGATACCTTGAAAAATGTGTTTGGAAATGACTCAAACCTCAGCCGTGTATTTGAGATTAAGAGAGCCATCAACAACCTTAATCAAGAAGAGATGGAGTTCACCAAACATTTTGGGAAATTCAGATCTCTTTGGGCAGAGTTAGAGATGTTAAGACCTAACTCAGTGGATCCAGTGATCCTAAACGAACGTCGTGAGCAAGATAAAGTGTTTGGTCTTCTCTTGACGTTAAACTCATCTTACAATGATCTCATCAAACATATCCTCCGTTTAGAAAAACTTCCAAGTCTCGAAGATGTGTGTGACCAAATTCAAAAAGAGCATGGCTCGATTCGTCTGTTTGGAGCTAAAGGAGATCTTATCACCGCCAACAAAGCAGAAGTTGCTGTAGCGAACAAGGTTTACTACAAAAATGATGGGAAGAACCGTGTCATATGTGACCATTGTAAGAAACCGGGTCACTTCAAGGATAAATGTTGGAATCTTCATCCTCACCTCCGACCAAGAAGTGTTAATCCAAAGGCAAACCAAACATGTGGATATGGTGAAGGTCAAGCTCAGGTGACGACTCAAACCACTGGAGGTAATGGAGTAGCACTAGCAGCCTCCTCAGAGCTGGTGAGGAGGTCCGATCTCGATGCTCTCATCAAGGCTCTAAAAAAGTCTTCTGGTAACGCTTATCTCACTCTTAATGCTATGAAACCTCTTATTGTGGATTCTGGAGGTTCTCACCATATGATTAGTGATTCTAAGCTAATTAGTGATATCAAACCCACTTTAGGGAATGTGATCATAGCAAATGGAGATAAGATACCGATTAAGGGAATTGGAAATTTAAATTTGTTTGATAGAACCTCTAAAGCGTTTTACATGCCTAGCTTCACTTCGAATTTGTTATCTGTTAAGAAGGTGACTAATGATCTTAATTGTTATGCAATCTTTGGTCCTAATAATGTGTATTTTCAGGATATTGAAACAAGTAAAGTTCTTGGCAAAGGAAGCACCACTTCGAATTTGTTATCTGTTAAGAAGGTGACTAATGATCTTAATTGTTATGCAATCTTTGGTCCTAATAATGTGTATTTTCAGGATATTGAAACAAGTAAAGTTCTTGGCAAAGGAAGCACTAAAGATGATCTTTATGTGCTTGAGGATTCGAATCTCACCACTGCTTTATCTTCTTGCTTTAAGTCAATAATCAATGAGGCAAATGGTTCAATTTGGCATGCTAGACTTGGTCATCCACAATTTCGTGCATTGCATTTAGTTTTACCTAGTTTTTCTTTTTAAAATAATGATTGTGAAGCTTGCATCCTTGGTAAACATTGCAAAACAGTTTTTCCCAACTCTTCTACTATGTATGAGCATTGTTTTGATTTAATTCATTATGATGTTTGGATATCACCATGCTTGTCTCGTGAAAATTAGAAATATTTTCACTTTTATTGATGATAAATAGAAATACACTTGGTTAACTTTGCTTCCATCTAAGGATCGAGTTCTTGAAGCTTTTCTAAACTTTCAGAATTATGTGACTAACCAATTTAATGCTAAGATAAAGATTTTTAGATCAGATAATGGTGGGGAGTACACAAGTCATCTGTTCAAACAACATCTGGCCAAACATGGCAAACAAGTTGCCCCTATACGCCTTAACAAAACGGTGTAGCTGAAAGGAAGAATAGACATCTTATGGAGGTTGCCCGGTCCATGATGTTTCACTCAAATGTACCAAAGAAATTCAGCGGAGATGCAGTCGTCACAGCATGCTATCTGATCAATCGAACCCAACAAAAATACTGGGTGATATCTCTCCATTTGAAGTGCTTAACAAGATTAAACCATCTATTAATCACTTACGTGTGTTTGGCTGTGTATGTTATATCCTAAAACCAGGTGAACAACGTGACAAACTCGATGCTAAGAGTGTCAAGAGCATGTTTATTGGATATTCAACTACACAAAAGAGATATAAATGCTATGAACCAGAAGCTAGAAGAGTCTTGGTCTCAAGGAATGTAAAATTCTTAGACTCCAAGGGGTTCTATGATGAAAAGAACTGGGAAACTTGAAAGATCTCTCTTGTTCTCAAACTGACAGAGCAAACAACCTTCGAATCCTTATAGAGAGGCTTGGAGTTGCTGATTACCAGCCCCAACCGTCACCTATCATCAGTAAATCGCCGAGAGCCTCTAACAACAAACTGATTGAGCTACATCATCCTGAATCAACAACTGAAGATGTGAGTAGTTCAGCAGCAGAACCTCCTCGACAACATCAAGACGAGGATGGAATTAACAATAACCGTGAGGAAACTCTAAACTCACTTGGTACTAATAACAGTGAGGATCGTACATCAGATGATGACCTTACCATAGAAGGAGAAGAAGCCGAAACAGAAGAGGATCCACATCAAGTGGTGGAGACCGATATTATCACACTCCGCAGAAGTGAACGTCCCAAGAAAAATAATCGAGTTTACTACAATAGTCAGGCTGTGACTCATCCTATATAAGCAGTCTGCACTCTTGCACACCTTCATGTCGAACAACAAGTCTTTCTTACTCAAATCGATTCCACAAAGTTATGAGAAAGTTAAAGAACACAAAGTTTGGAGGGATGCTGTGGGAGATGAAACTGACGCAATGGTCAAGAATCATACATGGGATGGAGCTGATTTACCAAAGGGAAAGAAAGCTGTGACATCTCGGTGGATCTTTACTATAAAGTACAAGAGTGATGGGGGGATAGAACGATATAAAGCCAGACTTGTAGCTAGAGGATTTACCCAAACCTATGGAAAAGACTATCTCGAGACATTCGCACCAGTAGCCAAACTTCATACGGTAAGAGTAGTTATGTCACTAGCTGTTAACCTCTCTTGGGAATTGTGGCATATGGATGTGAAGAATGCGTTCCTACAAGGAGAACTAGAGGATGATGTGTATATGAGACCACCACCGGGTCTTGAAGACACTGTTGGACCTAGAAAGGTGTTCAAACTCAAGAAAGCCACCTACGGCTTAAAATAATCTCCAAGGGTCTGGTATCCCCATTGATGTGAGATTTCACTGATTTGATTGTATTGAGATTATAAATAGATAGTTCTCGAGCAGAGGTTGGATCGGTATGTTATTCACCAAGTTTATTAGTGTCACTCCCAACAGTTTTTTTTAGCATAGGTTAGATTTACTATTTTTAGCCAACCTTGGTCCAATTCTTGTCAATGCTAGGCAGGATAGGAGACTTGGCACAATACGTTTCATTCTACTACACTCTTTTCAGCTATCATTTGGTGCTATATTTAGTGTGTATAGAAATGATATGTGGCATTGATATGTGTATAGAAATGATATGCGTATAGAAATGCTACATTTGGCACAATATGTTTCATTCTACTGGTCTTTAGAAATGATATCTTCTATATTTAGTGTGTATAACTTCCAAGTGAATTAAGATGTTAATCTTTTGCCGGACAAACTTATTTTTCATCTGTGAGAGGTCCAAATACCGTTGTTTTTAGCTTTTACTTTACATCCTCGTTAAAAAAAAGATCAATAAAAAAAAGAAACAAATACAACAAATCAAAACCGCAAAATGAATCATTCACAAAACAATTCACAAATAAGATGCTAAAGATATAATGAATCTCTAATTCAACACAAACATACAAAACAACACATAATAAAAAGAAAAAAAAACATACACACAATAATTAAAATTACAAAAAAAAAATACACAAAATCCTCCCTGCTGCGTAGCGTGGGTACTATCCTAGTACCCTTAAAATTACTGCCATCAAAATACCCTTAAAATTTACAGTTAAGGTAATGACATTTTGATGTTTTAATTAAAGTGTGGACGAAACCTTACGTCATTATATTAATTATATTGACTTTATAATAAAACGAATGATTCAGTTTGGGCTGTAATCAATACAATAAAAGAAGAATGTGTTGCTCTCCTTGCGTGACACATCAGTCTTAACATTGAAGTTGGTGTTGACACATCAGTTAAAATGACTAACCAATCAAAATATAACATTAATACAAATCAACTTTTTCTTTGCCTACATAGACACATAATTATCTATGATTCAGAGTTAAATGTTAAATGTATAAACTAAAAAAATACAAAACGTGATTTATCTATTAAAATCAATATTTTAACGTTTAATATTTATAGTTCAGTTTATTTCGCTAACATTTATTTAATTAATTCCGCAATTGATCTAACATAGTAAATATGCTGAAATATATATTTCCAAAATCGTCTAGAAGAAAGTCGATAAAATATTGACTACTTCGGCCGAACTTCACGTGGCAGTCCCATCGCCTTGACCTGCATAACAGGAACTCCAAAGCCTGAGAAATGTGGCTTCCCAAATGATTATACCGAGCAATATTCCACAGTTTAGAATGCACAACCATACATTATGTGCACTAATACTCAAGGTCTATGCAGAACATTACTCTCATGATCAAAGCGACATCAATCAACACTACACTAAAACAAACTTGTAATAACCGAAAGGTTAAAATATAAACAAACTTGGAGTTAAAATCGATTCTCAATGTTAAGATCGATTTCTTCTACTTCCAGTATCGATATCCCACCTCTCTTCGCAGTGCCGGCTTAACAGGGAGGGCGGGCAGTGCGACCGCTCCGGGTACATAGATTAAAGAGGCATATACGTATCAGAAAAGGGGCACAAATTTTTTTTTCTGTAAGTTAAAGAGGCACAAAAAATATATTTTTAATTTAAAGGGGCACAAAAAAAAAATTTGTAAGCTAAAAATGGGCACAAAAAAAAATTATATGAACCAAAAAGACTTTAAAAAAAAATCAGTAAGTTTTTCTATAGGTTAAGGGGCATTTTTTTTTTTGCCCAAGGGCACGTAATATGTTTAAGCCGGCACTGTCTCTTCGGCAAAGTTCTGACTTATAAATAAGAATAAACCCTTATATGTAAAGGTTATGACTTCCACTATCGGTTTTGATCTGGTCTTTAATATATATGTTTTTGTTCTATGTAGCACACAACACGTGTGGGATCAGAACCATGAATAAAACTGAAGAGGAACAAAGGATGATGATAAGAAACTGAAAAAACTCAAGTTCCGGTGGCGCAGCGGAAACTCTAAATTTGGTGATTCGTTAAAATAGAGGTTGATTGATTGGTGATGACGAAGAGTTGATTAACGGTGGAGAAGTAACGACGGAAGCACGATGAAGAAGAAGAATAAGCCATTGTGTTATTCATAGCTCTCTCTCTCTTGGCCCTGTGTATGCTTAAGTAGTTTTCTTCAAAAAGTTTTCGATTCTCACAGGACAGGGTTTAGCGATTCTGACTTCTCGTCGTGAAAGTAAAAGAAGAGATTCCAGAATTTTCTTAAGTAAGCAAAATCAGTAAACAAAAGCCATTGTTCATGAAGATATTGCCTATCCATCAAATTGGGTTAAGTTGGTTTTATGATTTTAATCTCTTTTGATCATGTACGATTGTTGATTTTTAGATAGTGTAGTCATTTGTAGTTAGAAGCGTTGATGAGACCATGTTCTCGCATGAGCTTTCTAATGACCAAACTCTTTAAGACCCTCATTAGTAAATAGCTCATTGAAGGTTTTGTTGTAGTTGTTGTTTGACGATTTGCTATATGCTATTAATTTTGCCTTTGATATAATGTTTTTATTTTCATGTTTCTTCAAAGAGTGTAATGTGGATATATTGGATTAGAAGGTAGCTACTTTAAGCTTAGTTAGGAGTGTATCAACAAAGGAAACATAAACACCTTATATGATCTTGGTAAAAATAAACTTCGTTTGTTGTATTGATGTTTGTGATGCTTTGCCATTCGAATCATGGATTTTGTATTCATTTGTGTATTGATCAATGTTTTGTATTGGTAAACTTGTTCACAAACACAACAAGAAGTGTGTCAGTTTTGTTATAAGAAACAGAAACAAAAAAGTTCCCCGAGTGACAATCCCTTAAGTATATTATCAACTCTGTTTTGTTCAGTTGCTACTCTCAGCCTTTGTCTCTTGGATCGATTGTTGTGTAGGGTTCTGAGTGAAAGCTTGTAGAAACGCATGAAAATGAAACTTGGAGAATAAGCTCTTTTCGTGATATTATTACATCTCACTTTTACAATTACATTGTTATTTTGTATTTAAAGAGAAGACTCTTAAATGATAATAGAACATGTGTCCTCTAACTCATGATTCCAAAATATATCAAATTAAGTTTGTCTAACTCATGATTCTAACTCATGTAAACGCTAGCATACATTAGAGTTAAGCCAAATTATACAATTAAATTTACCTGATTTAAATGTAAACGTTTATAATAACAAATACTATGGAATTACAAAGGGAAAAATGTCATTAAAATCCCCAAGTCTACATTTTTGTTGATTTAAAGCCCGAACTCTTCTTTTAGAGGAAAAAAACACCAATTATTTGTTGACTTCCAAATAAATCGCAAACTCTCGTTGACTTAGCCTTTTGAGGCACAACTTTAAGTGATCAAACGAAGAAATTAAACGGGCTTAATTATCCGTTAACGAGATCCGTTAATAGCAAAACGACGCTGTTTATAACACCCTAAAACTCCCAAATTGAGAAATCGATTTTCAATTTCCCTAATTCACAAACCCTAATCGATCTAACCCTAATCAAACATGATATCTTCGATGACGAGAAGATTCCAGATCTCTTTTTGTTATACACTGGAAGAACTGTCGACCAAGGTTCTCTTCAGTTCTCGATGTAAAGATCGTTACACCGGCTCCACAAACAAACTTCAATGGCACTCCACGGTCGAACGAAGCTACCACTGATGTCTCTGAGCTAGAACTCATCTCGTTAACTCGAAGAAGAAGAGAGAAATCGAAGAAGAAAAGAGAAATTGAACAAGAAAAGATAAATTGAGATCGATTAGGGTTTGTGAATTGGGGAAATGAGAATCGATTTCTTAATTTGGGGGTTTTAAGGTGTTATAAACAGTGTCGTTTTGCTATTAACGGATAATTAACCCCGATTAATCTCTCCGTTTGACCACTTAACGTTGTGCCTCAAAAGGCTAAGTCAACGAGAGTTTGCGATTTATTTGGAAGTCAACAAATAATTGGTGTTTTTTTCCTCCAAAAGCAGAGTTCAGGTTTTAAATCAACGAAAATGTAGACTTGGGGATTTTAATGACATTTTTCCTGAATTACAAATCATTGTTGGCTTAATTTTTATATTTCAGTCTATTTCTATATCTTACCATTGTGTAAATCATAGTTTTCATGATTAATATAATTTCAGAAAACTAAATCATATTTTTAATATCAAATATATTTAAAAATGTATTAAAAAAATCCCGCGGCATCTCGCGGGTCTAACCTAGTAATATTTTAAAACGTTGTATATCGTTGTCATACGTTGTTTCCCTTTTATTAATGAACTCAAAGTTTATCATATACTATACTATACCCTGTTTTCCGAATCACCTCGATCGATTTTTTACTCTTTATTATTATGTATATAAATATTCATTTGTTTACAATTATTATTAGCCAAAATATTACTAGATTAAGCCCGCGTATTAATGCGGATATAAGAAAAATATATGAAATTTTAAGTTGTATTCAAAATATTAATTTTATTTTATTTGTTTTTTTTTTTAAACCGGATTTAAAGTTTACACACATCTTGCAATATAATTTCTTTGTATATTATTACATATATTATTACATGATGATAAAATTAGATTTTAATTCTATGCACTCCATCCCAATGAGTAAATTTATAATTTTCATATCAAAAAATGTGCATTGTATCAAATTTATACCTTACTTAATATTTTATAAAAACTAAAAATTAATAAAACATAATTCTCAAAAAAAAAACCTGAAAACTAATTTTATCTCATATTTGAAAAAAGTAACAATATCTTAAATATATTTGTTTCATATTTTGTAATCTCATAAGTAATAGTTTTACTACTTGTCCAACATTATTATAAATTAATCAAAAATTCAAAAACGTTATTATGAGAAATTTTTTTTTTATGTAAAGGTGAGTAAATAACAGTTAAGTGCCAAATGGAAATGTGAAAATAGTTACATTATGTTAATCACTAATTTTAACACATTATACCTTTTCATATTTTAATCACTTTTATGTATAAATTTATTTTTACTATATGATTATAATAAATAATAATTGCAATTAAATTGCTAATATTTTACTTATTAATTGCACATATTTTCCTATTGAAATTAGTAATTTAATAATAGATTGAAGCCATAGAACTCAAGATCCAAGTTGTGAAGAGTAATCTACAAGAAATCTACAAGGAAGCAAATAACCCCAGCTTAGCAGACAAAGCGTTCATAGCCATCACCGATCCGTTGATTTCAAAGATGGAGGACATTATCATCAGAACTACAGACGTCGAACATTTTCTTCATCGTATTAGGACGCTGGGCCCTTTTGTGGACGAAGATTTTGAGAACTCAAGAGTTTATCTGGATGAAAGACTAAAGGCCTATGCTGCTGTAACGGAAAGGATGCAAGCAAAAAAGGAAGAAGAAGCAAGGAACGATACTGGACGAAGTAACGCATGATGAAGATGACGACGATTCATTCAATATAGTGTGTTTAAGGTAATATACAGTTTCAACGCAGAAGGACGGTGCGTTTTACTTTGGGTGCGAAAAAGGGCGATTTAGGGATTTTTTGCTTTCTCTGCAAGTTTGATGCCGCCGGAGGCTATCCCGCCGGTGGTGGACGGTTCTCCTACGCTTGATGGCTCTACGAGGATGGTAGAGATTGAGGAGGGGGAGCTACCGTTGGTCTGTGATGGTATTAAGGAGGTGAGACAGAAGGTGAGGTTAGTGGAGAGATTTCGACAGAAGCGGGTTTGGGGGATAAAGTCACAAAGGCGGAGAATGGGAGGGGGGGTAGTACTGTGGTGGGGGGGGGGG
>NC_025699.1:24507620-24515806 GCF_000633955.1 Camelina sativa
GGGGGGGGGGATCGTACAAAACAAAAGCGATCATGGGTTTCTATGGTAAAGGACCCGGTGGGAATGGAGAAAGTGGATCTGGAGGTTGAGGATGTCGATGGCATGCCCACTGTTCGGTTTCCAGACAGTGTGTTCGAGGATGCTAAGCCCTTATGGGATGATTTTCTGATTGGAAAGTTCTTAGATAAGTCTCCGTCTGTAGGTGGTATTCATGCTCTTGTCAACAAGATTTGGACACTTGGGGATCCTAAAATCAAGATTGAGGTGTTTGTGGTGGATAACTACACAGTAAGATTTCGAATTAAGGATGTGCGTACTCGCGAGAGGGTTTTGCGACGTGGTATGTGGAATCTTTGTGGAGTACCAGTGGTACTTACTAAATGGAGTCCAATTGTGGATACAACACAAGAGGCTCTAACAAAGGTTCCCCTTTGGGTCATAGTGAAGAATATTCCACCAAAGTATTTCTCATGGAAGGTGTTAAGTGCAATTACTAGTCCACTAGGAGTGCCACAGAAGTTGCATCCTGATATAGAGGCATGTAGATCTTTTGAGGAGGCAAAGGTTTTTGTAGAGGTCAACTTAACCAAGAATCTACTGAAACATATGTCTTTTAAATCATGGAAGGGTGGTGATACTATAGTGGAATTTGTTTATCCTTGGTTACCTCCAAGATGCATTGATTGTGCAAAATGGGGTCACTTTAACAAGGATTTTTTAGCCAAAAAGAAGGATGAAGAGATTGTGAAGGCACCAACAGTCGAAGGGAATCTCAATAGTTTGAAGGTCGCTGCTTCGATCATACCGCAGGTAGTGCAAGAGGTTGGTCAACCGGCTTCTTCCACTGATTTCTCTATACCGGATACATAACAGGACTGATGTACGTCGACTAAGGGGGTTCGTAGTCCCCAAAAGCGTTTAGATATGTGTATGAAAGACATCTCACAACTATCTAACTCCTTTTCCTGTCTTAGTGACAAGGAGGAACAGGATGATGATGTTGTGCTTCCTGCTTTGGAACAGAGCACTAGTGATCAAGGAGGTACCGTGTCTAACACATTACCTGTGGAGGTTGCGTTACGACCATCCCTTCCCCGTGCTTCAAAATACGGACATAAGTTCCTCTCGCAAACTAGTTCGCAGAGTACTAGGCCTCCACCTAGTAATTTCCCAACTCGTAAAACTTTCAAAAATCTCTGATGTCTGGTATTTTCTGGAACATCAGAGGGTTTAACAGGCGGGAGAAGCATAGGGTGGTGCGAGAGTGGATGGCTCGTCGTAATTTTGATTTTGATTGCTTGTTAGAGACAAAAGTAAAAGAGCATCATGCTGATAGAGTTGTTGATTCAGTTTTTGCCAACTGGTCTTTCATGTCAAACTATGAAGAGCATAGATTGGGCAGAATTTGGCTAGTTTGGAAGAATAATGTATGTATTACTCCGATTTGCAAGACATCACAGCTGATTACTGAAGATGTAACATTTGCTCAAAAGGGGAACTACTTCAGAAGAACAGAGCACTGATTCAAGAACAGAACATCAGGATGTTTATGTCGGTATTTAACAATCTAGAAGACTTACACAAGAGTAGAAGGTGCAAGAAGCTTCTAGAAGAACAAAGAGTTTCATGTTTACAATAGGAATGTAAACATGAAAGAGGGAAATTTCCTAGATCATAAAGAAAAAGGAAATTGTCCAAATCCTATTAGGATTAGAATAGGCGAAGGTCTAGTTCTATAAATAGGGTGCAAAGGCCGATTGTAAGCCTGAGCACAAACAAGAGAAAGTTAACCTAGCTATTAAGTTTTAGTCTTTAAGAAAAGAAAAGAGCTAAGAACTTAGAGAGAGCGTGAGGTTTCTTTAAAGAGAGTTTTGAGAGATTAGAAAATTGTTTAGAACAAACTTGTAAACAGATTTTCTATTAATCAAAAGAGAGTTTAAAGAAATCTTTATTTCATTGTTCAGATCATAAGTTCTCACACTTTCAATTGGTATCAGAGCAGCACTTGTTCAGAATATTACGGGTGAGATTCTGCGGACAAGATGGAGAGCTACGGAGATCTGTTCAACAACAATAAAGTCATCTTGGATGATGGAAACTATGGGTTTTGGAAGTCAAGGATCAAATCCATCATAGGAGGTATTGATCGTCTTGCTTGGAAGGCTGTTCTAGAAAAGTGGGAGGAACCAACGATCAAAGATGAATCAGGCGAGCGAATTCCAAAACCTGAGGCAGACTGGACTGATAACGAACAAAAGAGATCAAAATACAACTCAAGGGCTTTAAGTGCAATTCATTGCAGTGTTGGGAGAAAACAGTTTGAGTTGATTCAAGGGTGTGAAACTGCTAAAGAAGCATGGGATATCCTTCAAATTCATTATGAAGGTACAACTAAAGTGCAGAGTTCAAGAAAGGATATGTTGGCTTCTAGATTTGAGAATCTAAAGATGGAGGAACATGAATCGATCTCAGATTTTAGTTCAAAGTTGAGTGCTCTAGCACAAGAAGCCTTAACTCTTGGGAAGACGTATAAGGATCAAAAGTTAGTCAAAAAGTTTCTAAGGTGTCTTCCATCTAGGTTCATGGGATACAAAACAGCTTTAACGGTCTCACAAGATTTAGATAATCTCAGTTATGGTGAAGTAGTAGGAATGCTACAGGCACACGAGATGGAACTTAATGGGATTAAGAAACCAAAAGGAATAGCTCTAGCAGTAAGCAAAGACCTAACTGATCAAGGAGAAGAAGATGCTGTGAGTCTGTTGGTAAGAAGATTTGATCGAGCTCTGAGAAGGATAGAACAAGGTCAAGGTCAAAAGAAGAACAATTCATTCAAGAAGACAAGTGAAGACAAAAAGGCTGATATGCAGTGTCATGAATGTAAGGGATATGGTCATTTTATTCGAGAGTGTCCAACAATCAAGTTACGAGATGCCAAGTGCACAATCTGTAAAGGGACTGGACACACACATGAGGAATGTGTGAGTAACTCTAAATTCAAGAAAGAAAAGTCTATGATTAGCATTGAGAATGAGTCAGATAGTGATAGCAGCAGCGAAGAAGAACTCATTAATTTAGTAGCTATGGTGGGAATCACTGAATTTGAGAATGGGGAAGAAGTAACTGACTCAGAATCAGAAGGAGAAGAAGTTCTTGACATTGTTCAGAGTTACAAAGAAGTGCGAAATACACTTATTTCGCTAGGAAAAGAAAATCAAGGTTTGATTACTGAAAAACTTCGTTTAGAAGCACTTGTTATGTCATTACAGAATGAATTGGTGGATGAGAAAAAGCTGGCTAAAGATTCGCTAGATCTGATGAAGGAGAAGTTGGTCTTATCTGCAAAAGCAGACAAGCTTGAAGAAGAGCTACTTAAAGAAAGAAAAAAATCTACAAAACTACAATCTGAATTAGATCAACAATATAGGAAGATTCATATGTTCGCAGGAACAAAGCAGCTTGACAAAATTTTGAGCTATGGGAGAACTGAGAAAACTCATAGAGGATTGGGATTTACTGAGAACAAGGGAGCTAAATCACAGACAACCAAGTTCGTATCTGCTAGAGCCTATCAGTCTGAGAAGGAGACATCTTATGGTGTTTCTAATGGATCTTTGAGTTGTTATTTTTGTGGGAAAATCGGTCACTACAAACGTTTTTGTTACAAATATTGGCAGAAGGTCTGTACCTTAAAGCAACAAGGAAGATTCTTCTGGAATGGAATTAGAAGACAAGTTTGGATGAAGAAAGCTGACCTATATCAATCGGGATCAATGGTAGCTTCTGGATCTGGGTTTAGATGCAATATGGCCATGATTACTGAAGAACAAGAAGAAACGGAACCAATGTGCGATATGGCTATGATCACTGAAGAACAAGAAGACACAGAGCCTTGGTTCTTTGATAGCGGCTGCTCAAGACATATGACTGGAACCAAGAGTAATCTACAGAAGTTTAAGAAATTGAAAGGAGGTACAGTAACATTTGGAGATGGAAATCATGGTTTCATACAAGGCAAAGGTACAACACGTGATACAGAGCTTCCACAATTGGTGAATGTCTATCTAGTTCAAGGATTACATGCAAATTTAATAAGCATTAGTCAACTCTGTGATGAAGGATTGTCAGTTCTATTCACAAAAATTGATTGCAAATCACTGGATGAGTCGGGTAATGTCAAGTTATACGGTGTAAGATCTGGGAATAATTGTTACATGTGGGAAAAACATTCAATCAAATGCTACAGTGCTCGAGCAAGTATAGATCTATGGCATCAACGACTTGGACACATGAATACAAGAAACCTTGCTACTCTTGTGAATAAAGAGATAATTCGACGAGTACCTAAGCTTAAAGGAGAAGATAATATGGTGTGTGGACCTTTTAACCAGGGAAAGCAAGTCAAAATTCAGCACAAAAAGGTTCCAGATGTCCAGTCAAAATCAGCTCTAGAACTGGTTCACATGGATTTAATGGGACCAATGCAAGTGGAAAGCCTAGCAGGAAAGAAATATGTGTTTGTTTTAGTTGATGATTACTACAGATACACTTGGGTTCGTTTTATTCGTGAGAAGTCAGACACAATCGACAGCTTCAAGATTTTAGCTTTACAGCTACTCAATGAACGAGGAGGAATCAAGAAAATTCGAAGTGATCATGGTGGAGAATTTCAATATGAGGCTATGAAGGAGTTTTGTGAACAGCATGGGATTGCACACCAATTCTCAGCACCAAGGACACCACAACAGAATGGAGTAGTAGAAAGGAAGAATAGAACTCTTCAGGAAATGGCAAGAGCAATGATACATGGAAATCAAGTTCCTAAGAAATTCTGGGCTGAAGCATTGAACACTGCCTGTTATATAATTAATAGAGTTTATGTCCGAAGAGATACTACAAAAACACCATATGAGTATGGAGAGGCAAAACACCAAATCTGAGTTACTTCCATGTGTTTGAATGCAAATGCTATATCTTAAATGACAAGGATTATCTTGGCAAATTCGACTCCAGAAGTGATGAAGGCATGTTTTTGGGTTATGCGGAGAGTAGTACAGCATTCAGAGTCTATAACAGGCGTACATGTTTAATCATGGAGTCAGTAAATGTAGTCTTTGATGATCAATCTGTTGCTGTACAAGGTGATGATTCAGACAGTGATTCAGAACAGGTAAGCATCACTCAAGCCCACAATGAAGTTTCTGAGTTGGATAGTTCTGTTACAAAACCAGAAGAAGTGCAACGAGTTCATAAGAATCATTCTTCATCTGATGTTATTGGGGACTTAATTGAGAAAATGAAGACTCGAGGAGTGCAGATTGATTTTAAGAAGATGAGAAGTTACTTTACAACTCTAGAAACTGTATCTATGAGTGTTTTGTGTCCATGATCGAACCAAAGAACCATATAGAAGCTGTTCAAGATGATTTTTGGATTATAGCCATGGAAGAAGAACTGGAACAGTTTGAGCGTAATGATGTTTGGAAACTGGTTCGTAGACCAATAGATGTGAATATCATTGGTACTAAGTGGATTTTCAAAAACAAAATAGATGAGAGTGGTGTTGTTGTTCGCAATAAAGAAAGATTAGTTGCACAAGGTTATACTCAGATCGAAGGTGTAGATTTTGAAGAAACTTTTGCACCAGTAGCAAGGCTTGAGTCAATAAGACTGTTTTTAGGAATGGCGTGCATTCTAAATTTTAAGGTGTTTCAGATGGATGTGAAGAGTGCTTTCTTAAATGGGATCTTGCAAGAAGAAGTATATGTTGAACAACCCAAAGGTTTTGAAGATCCAATTAGGCATGAGTATGTGTATAAGCTAAAGAAAGCTCTTTATGGATTGAAGCAAGCTCCAAGAGCTTGGTATGAGAGGCTGACCAGATTTCTTATGGAACAGAACTATATTAGAGGGAGTGTGGACAAGACTCTGTTTATCTTGGAACAAGATGATGACATTATGATGGTTCAAATTTATGTTGATGACATTATCTTTGGAAGCACTTCAAAAGAGTTGGTGGATAGGTTTGTGAGTCGTATGACACAAGAATTTGAAATGAGTCTTGTTGGAGAATTGAATTATTTTCTTGGGTTGCAGATTACTCAGTCAGATCAAGGCATTTTTATTTCACAAAGTACTTATGCTAGACAACTTCTTAAGAAGTTTCAGATGGATAAGTGCAAAGAAGCTGTGATACCTNAAAGATTAGTTGCACAAGGTTATACTCAGATCGAAGGTGTAGATTTTGAAGAAACTTTTGCACCAGTAGCAAGGCTTGAGTCAATAAGACTGTTTTTAGGAATGGCGTGCATTCTAAATTTTAAGGTGTTTCAGATGGATGTGAAGAGTGCTTTCTTAAATGGGATCTTGCAAGAAGAAGTATATGTTGAACAACCCAAAGGTTTTGAAGATCCAATTAGGCATGAGTATGTGTATAAGCTAAAGAAAGCTCTTTATGGATTGAAGCAAGCTCCAAGAGCTTGGTATGAGAGGCTGACCAGATTTCTTATGGAACAGAACTATATTAGAGGGAGTGTGGACAAGACTCTGTTTATCTTGGAACAAGATGATGACATTATGATGGTTCAAATTTATGTTGATGACATTATCTTTGGAAGCACTTCAAAAGAGTTGGTGGATAGGTTTGTGAGTCGTATGACACAAGAATTTGAAATGAGTCTTGTTGGAGAATTGAATTATTTTCTTGGGTTGCAGATTACTCAGTCAGATCAAGGCATTTTTATTTCACAAAGTACTTATGCTAGACAACTTCTTAAGAAGTTTCAGATGGATAAGTGCAAAGAAGCTGTGATACCTATGAGTACTTCATTGAAATTGTCCAAAGATGTTGATGGTAAGGATGTAGATGTCAAGCAATACAGAGGAATGATTGGGAGCTTACTATATCTTACAGCTAGTAGACCAGATTTGAGTTTTAGTGTGGGTATATGTGCAAGATATCAGTCAAAACCAAAACAGTCTCATCTTGAAGCAGTTAAGAGAATTATCAAGTATGTCAAAGGAACTGTTGAGTTTGGGATTTGGTACTCTAAAGGTTCGAATAAAGGATTGGTTGGTTACTGTGATGCAGATTATGCAGGAAATGTAACAGATCGAAAGAGTACAAGTGGAGGTTGTTTCTTTCTAGGCAATAATTTAATAGCCTGGTTGAGTAAGAAATAGAATTCAGTGTCTCTGTCTACAGCTGAATCAGAATATATAGCTATGGGGAGTTGTTGTACTCAGTTGTTGTGGATGAAGCAGATGTCAGCTGATTATGGTATGGATTCAGGGGAGCTACAAGTATATTGTGATAACAAAAGTGCAATTGATATCTCTAAGAATCCAGTTCAACATTCAAGAACCAAGCACATTGATGTGAGACATCATTTTATCAGAGAACTGGTTGAGAGAAAGCAAGTTCAGATTGATCATGTTGATACTGAAGATCAGTTAGCTGATATATTCACAAAAGCTTTAGATTTTAATCGATTTGCAACATTGAGGAACTCAATTGGGGTGTGTGAGATGTGATTTTGGGTTGAAGCTGGTCGAGGACAAGTATAAAGAATTTCTGGTTTTAGAAATAATTAGTTAAGTAAACCGATTCTATTTGCGGTTTATTTGGGTTTTAATTTTTAGGTTAAAAAGAGGTTTGGTGGTTGTCATCGGGTGTATCGAAAAAGAAGAAAGGAAAAAAAAAACTTGTGTGTATTTTTCTTTGGTTGTATCGAGCGATTGAGAAATTTCAAGAGAGGATGGTGAGAGCAACTCGACAAGGTTTAGTGAGAGGAGGCAACAAATCAAAAGTGATTCGAGATAATGGTGGTTGTAATCGACCACACCTAGTTGATGACTCGAGTAGTAATGAGGATCAAATTCATGATGAATCCGGTGATGATGTTCAACTCAATTCGGTAGAAGGGGAAGATTCCACAGAGAGCAAATCGGAACCAGTTCTTGATGATAAAGAAGTTTCCGACTAATGTGTTTGTCTCAAGAGCTGCTCAAGTCAGGTATTCTCAGCTTATAACTAGAGAATTTACAGCAGAAAGGAATATAGATTTCTCACAACCGGATGAATTTGGGATTCGTGATAAAATCATGGAGTTGGGATTACAAGAGTCAGTTCAAGGGTTATCGTTGTATGTCAAGGAAGTGATATGTGAGTTTTATGCCAATTTACC
>NC_025699.1:24517250-24518315 GCF_000633955.1 Camelina sativa
TATATGACTTTAGATGAGAACAAAGCTAGTAATGCGGTTGATAAGCTGAGTAAGAATGAGCTTGCAGTAGCTTTAAGTGGAAAAGATAAGTTGCCTTGGTCAAAGTTGAAAGTTAAGAATCTTCCTGGAGATGTTGCAGCTCTTTTGATGTTCGCAGCTTTTAACTGGGTTCCATCTGGTCATCCGCATCATCCCTCAGTCAAGCGTGCTCAAGTTGTGTATAAGATGATCAAAGGTATTCGTTTTGATCTCGGACAGCTGATTTATGATCAAATTATGAATATGAAGTGGAGTGATCCTTCGAGGCGTGTAATTTTTCCCCGGACAATTTTTGGCACTCTTAAGATTCAGGATGGTCTGCTTGAGTGGTCAAATGCAGAAGAAGAAGTTACAGCCAAGTTCTACACTAAAGATATTCGAACTGGACTTGCTTATGGGGTTAAACACGGGTTGCTCATTGAGGATGGACATCCTATACCAGTTCAGGATGAACAAACAGATGAGGGATTTTCGTCAGCATCTGAGGTAATTCAGTTGGGTAGCATTCGTGTGCCACATTTAGGTCAAGCAGATGAGGAGAGTTCATATGCAGCTTTGGTCGATACTTCACAGGCTCTTCAGCGACTCACGGAAGTAGTCCAGAGGCTCATACAGAATCATCCACTTTCCAAGATGATTTGAGTTGTTTTTAACTATTGTATTCTCAAGCAGGGGGAGATGGTGAAGAAGCTGGTCTGAGATTCTGGGGGAGCTTAGCTGGTCTGAGATTCTTGGGGAGCTTTGAGCTGATCTGAGATTCTCAAGTGTTCAACTGTTTACAAACTTAGGAAGTTTTTTTTTTTTTTTTTGTTTCGGAGATCATTTTGGTTGGATATTTTGACTATGGCTTAATGATTGTTTGGGGTTTATGTTATGAACGATTGACTATGGTTTAAAGCTGTTTGTTTTTTTAAGCCAAATTTATTATGCTTGAGAAACACAAAGTTAAAAAGGAGGAGATTGAAGATGTAACATTTGCTCAAAAGGTGAACTACTTCAGAAGAACAGAGTACTGATTCAAGAACA
>NC_025699.1:24520014-24524791 GCF_000633955.1 Camelina sativa
AGCACAAACAAGAGAAAGTTAACCTAGCTATTAAGTTTTAGTCTTTAAGAAAAGAAAAGAGCTAAGAACTTAGAGAGAGCGTGAGGTTTCTTTAAAGAGAGTTTTGAGAGATTAGAAAATTGTTTAGAACAAACTTGTAAACAGATTTTCTATTAATCAAAAGAGAGTTTAAAGAAATCTTTATTTCATTGTTCAGATCATAAGTTCTCACACTTTCAATTACAGTTGCAGTATGTATTGAGGGGAAGCGGGATTTTTTTGCTACTTTCGTTTATGCGTCGAACTTAGTTGCAGAGCCAAAGGAGCTTTGGAGTGATCTGCGACATCATTACTCGTCTCCGCTCTTCCATAGTAAAGCTTGGCTGATTTTTTGGGATATCAATGAGATATTGGAGAATGAGGACCACTCTCTTTATGACTCTTCTCCTTTTGTTCCAGCGGGCATGAGGGATTTTCAGGATCTTGTCAATGATTGCGAATTTGTTGATATGAGTTATCTGGGGAAATGTTTCACCTGGTGTAACAAACGGCAGGAGGGGGTCATTTTTAAGAAACTGGATCGCATGTTAGTTAACCAGGAGTGGTTACAACAGTTTGGTCAGTCTTACTCGGTTTTTGAACCAGGCGGGTGTTTGGATCACTTACGATGCCGGCTTTATATTTCTGCGGTAACACCGCCGGTGAAGAAGCCGTTTAAGTTTATTAATGTAGTAACGCAACTTCTCGATTTTCATACGCAACTAGCTGACCGATGGAGAGCCTCACCACCTCTGTTTCATTCAACATCTGCAATGCATCGGTTTTCCAAATCACTTAAGGAGCTCAAACCTTGTCTTCAAGTCATGGGGAAGCAATTGGTAGGGAACATTTCTAAACGCACCAAGGAAGCATATGACTTTCTTTGTGACTTGCAGGGGAGAACTATGACTAATCCGTCTCCGCAGGCAATACGTGACGAAGTAGAAGCATATGCTAAGTGGAGGAGATTGACTGATATTGAAGAGCGTTATCTGCAACAAAAAGCCAAATTGCACTGGCTGAAGGTTGGAGATCAGAACAACAAAGCCTTTTATGCTTCTGCAAAGCTGCAAGAACAAAGAAACAATATCAATGACATTCACTGTGAGGATGGGAGAGTGGTTATGGATCATAACCATATAAAAAATGAAGCTGTGAGATACTTCACTGATTTTCTCACCTATTCTCCTTCTGAGTATGTTGAATGGTCTACTGAGGCTTTGGCGGGCATTTTGGACTTCAAATGTGGTGCTAATGACAAGTCTATGCTTATGAGAGAGGTTTCCAAGGAGGAGATTCGTAAGGTTCTGTTTTCTATGCATACAAACAGATCTCCTGGACCTGATGGGTTCAGTGTGGAGTTTTTTAAAGAATCATGGTCTATAGTGGGGGATGACTTTGCAGTAGCAATCCAATCATTTTTCAGTACAGGTTTTCTCCCAAAGGGTGTTAACTCTACTATTTTAGCTCTAATACCGAAGAAAATAGAAGCAAGAACAATGAAGGATTACAAGTCAATTTCATGTTGCAATGTCTTGTATAAAGTCATACCAATGCTCCTTGCTACACGGCTGGAGCTTATTCTTCCCAAGTTTATCTCTTCAAATCAATCTGCTTTTATTAAAGATAGATTGTTGATGGAGAATGTCCTTCTTGCTACGGAGCTCGTCAAAGATTATCATAAAGATTCTACCTCTCCTCGATGTGCCATGAAAATTGATGTATCCAAAGCATTTGATTCAGTGCAATGGGGGTTTCTTCTCAACACCTTATGGGCACTAGATTTTCCTGAACAGTTTGTTTTATGGATTAAAACATGTGTAACCTCTGCCTCCATTTCAGTTCAAGTGAATGTCGAACTGGCTGGTTACTTTGGTAGCCGAAGAGGATTGCGACAAGGCTGCTCCTTAAGTCCTTATCTGTTCGTGATCTGCATGAATGTTCTCTCTTGTATGCTTGACAAAGCCGCTAAAGCTAAACAGTTTGATTTCCACCCCAAATGTAAATTGCTCAATCTCACTCACCTCTGTTTTGCAGATGATCTCATGGTTTTTGCTGATGGGACAAGACGATCAGTCCAGGGAGTCTTAGAGATTTTTGATGATTTTGCCACTCACTCCGGATTACAAATAAGTCTTGAGAAATCGACTTTGTTCATGGCAGGGATCTCTCAGAGTGAGACGGACGAGATCCTCCAGCTGTTTCCCTTTGCGTCTGGTGAATTACCGGTTCGTTATCTTGGATTGCCCCTTCTCCCCAAAAGAATGACAGCTGCAGATTATCTTCCCCTTCTAGAAAGATACGTTCGGAAATCAGCTCATGGACAGCTAAGACACTCTCATTTGCAGGCTGGTTACAACTGTTGAGTTTGGTGATACTTAGCTTAACAAACTTCTGGATTAATGCTTTTTGACTTCCAAAAGCTTGTATAAGGGAGATTGACAAGTTATGCTTTACCTTCTTATGGTCCGAACCCTCTCTGAACCCAAACAAAGCAAAGGTGGCTTGGAATGAAGTATGCTTACATAAAAAGGAAGGGGGTTTAGGTTTGCATTCTATAAAGGAAGCAAATAAAGTGAGTATTTTGAAATTAATATAGTGAGTTCTCTCTGCTCATGATTCATTATGGGTGGACTGGGTTAACAAGTACCTTATACGGAGTGGTTCTCTGTGGTCCGAGAATCCGGTATCTTCTATAGGTTTCTGGATGTGGAATAAAATCTTGAAATATAGGACTCTCGCTTCTCAGTTTCACCGGGTGGAGGTTACAAAATGGTGAATCAACCTCTTTTTTTGGTTTGATAAATGGTGTCCTATGGGATGTCTTCATGATACTTTTGGAGATAGAGGAATCATTTCTCTCGGAATCTCAAAAACGATGGTTATGACTAGGCAGAGGCGACACAGATAACCTCTACTAAACCAGGTTGAGGAGGAGATACAGAAGCAAACCTTGATCCGCACTGCAGAGAAAGATATTGCTCTGTGAAAATAGAAAGACGGTGTCTATCGTCGAGGTTCAAAACCAAGGAGACTTGGTCTCTCATTCGGACTGCGAAGCTAGATATTCCCCACTACAAAGCGATTTGGTTATCTTACTCTACTCTAAGATATGCTTTTATATCTTGGCTGGTTCAGAAAGATAGGCTCTCCACGGTGATAGAATGCAAAAGTGGAGTTCTACCGCCAATCCATCCTGCATTTTATGCAACCACACCATCGAAACAACTGACCACATGTTTTTTCAATGTTCTTTTTCTGGAAAGGTGTGGGAACAACTCGCTATGGGTCTGCTCTTGAACAAGTACACTGCAAATTGGAGGGAAATCATGGCTCTAGTGGATGGAACTGAGCTTGACAAGACAAAGAGGTTTCTTATTGCCTATACATACCAGAACACATTACATTCCATATGGAGGGAGAGGAATGCTCGGCGCCATGGCGATCACTCGTCTACGGTGGAGAAGCTGGTTCAACTCATTGACAAAAATGTTCGAAACCGGTTAAGCATGATCGGAAATGGAGAGGCTGATACCATTCAAACATGGTTCGCTGCACGACTCTACTAAGATTAGCAACCACATTTTAGAAACAGTTTTGTAAACAAACGATTTTGCATCTGCAATGTAAACACATTTATTTTTCTTGAATCTAATTTAACATTATATTCAATATATATATATCTATATATAGAAGGGTAATGGTATTTTGATGTTTTAATTAAAGTGTGGACGAAACCTTACGTCATTATATTAATTATATCGACTTTGTAATAAAACGAGTGATTCAGTATTTTGGGCTGTAATAATATTTAAAAACGTTGTATATCGTCTGTAGTACGTTGTTTAATTTCCCTTTTATTAATGAACTGAAAGTTTATCTATGTACTATATCCTGTTTTCCGAATCACCTCGATCGATTTGTTACTCTTTATTAGTATGCATATAAATATTCATGTGTTTACAATTATTATTAGCCAAAATATCTATATTATTAGCCACCGGAATTTGAGTTTTTTTCGGCCTAGCTAGGAAATGGGAACTTAAATTAAAAAACTCTTAATATTTTTATGAGTTTTAATTCTTTATAAATCTGTACTTCCAAGAACAAAACAAGTGAAAATGACAACAATCGATTCGTTTTACGTGAGATGGAACTAGGCCTCGAAATCGCAATCATGATGAAGAATACAAAGTAAAGCTTTTATCTATTTGGGTCGTAATTATTTAGAGTTGTAAGTAGCGTATATATGTTAGTTTCCCATTTGTTAAATTAAAGTTATCAAAAAGTCATATACTATTGTTTTTCCAAGTAACTCATTCGTTATACTTTGATTACTAGATTGCTAGAGTACGGTTTGAAATTCATTTTATTTATATTGTAATTTTTATATAAATTATTATTTATGTGATTGTTTTTAAAAGTTGTTGTGAATAAAACATTGTGTAACAAAATCATAAGCTAAATATGAGGATTTGATTTCTTTTTGAGATTTTGTTACTAGTATAATCGAAAATCACTCTTACTTTACGGAAGAGTGATTAATTTTTGAAATTTTGTTTGCCTATATATTATTAATTAAATATTCTGAAGAGATTTTTTTTGTGGAATATAAAAAGAGGATATGAAATTGAGATTTAACTAATGGTTACAACCTATATAACCTATAACCTATCCAATAATTAAATAATAAATCTTATAACTCATACTTATGTCTATAAAAAAAAGTTGTGTACTTCCGTCTTTTTTTTTTTTTTTT
>NC_025699.1:24525045-24525926 GCF_000633955.1 Camelina sativa
GTAGGAGACAGGAAGACAAAGATCTCCCTGCTATTTATTTAGGAATCATAAAACAATTACAAACGAATGGAACGTGGGACTGCAACCCCTCGAACATCTTCATCAACTAACAAAACCATATCACCCGGAACCAACTCCAGCAATTGAAAACCCAAAGGTAACGTCAAAGCATAGTCGGCTAGGGCATCTGCAAGACGGTTTGCCTCTCTATACACATGTGTGAAATAGATTATCCAGCCCCTAGATAAAAAGCCATCGCACAAGCGTGCCAAGAAAGATAGGAGATGAGACTCACCACCAATTTTGAATCCACCTCAACCTCTAACCTTCGAATGTTCTTCCCCCATGCTATGTGAATTCCATAATAAACCCCGACTATCACGAAACAAGGCTTCAAGGGTGAGCCAGAGATCATGAGCAGTGGAATTGGCTTTGAGAATGGTGTCGAGACCATGTCGGGACCGCTGGCTACCGCGACTGTCACCACGACCGCTCCCACGAATGACAAGCCTTATGGCATCGCCCAGATCCGGGCTTACGTACCGATTCAGCTTGATCTCAAGAAGTTGAACTATGATGTTTGGCGTGAGCTCTTTGAGACTCACTGCAGCAGTTTTGGTGTTCTCGGACACCTTAACAGATCCTCTGCCCCGTCCCCCGACGATGAGAAGCAGTGGAAAGAACGAGACGATCTCGTGAAGATGTGGATCTACGGCACCGTGTCAGAGCAGCTTCTCGACACCATTCTCAAAACCAAGTCCACCGCTCGTGATCTCTGGCTCACCCTTGAAGCCTTGTTTCGTGACAACAAAGAAGCTCAATCAATTCAGTATGACAATGATAGACAGGTTTTCACCCAGGGTATCAATCCCCTATGCAGT
>NC_025699.1:24525986-24530252 GCF_000633955.1 Camelina sativa
ACACAAAGGGTCTAAGCAAAGATTTTTCATTTTTTTCCAAAGATTGAGCTAGAAACAATGAACTGTGACTAAGGGCTATAGCTTCAATCCTAAGGTTTGATTTTAAACAAGGTGGTTTTAATCATTGTCCCCTAAGATGCATATGCAATAATCCTATATGAAACAAACTAGACTCAATCCTAATATGTAAATGCAACTACATGAACACTCTTTTTTTATATATATTTTTCAAATTTTTTCAAATTTTTTGGGTTTTATAATGCACATAGATGCAAACTCAAATGAATAAAACTAGCATGAGAAAATTTGAAATAATAAAAATAAAAAAATAAAACACAATGTTAAATACATTTTAGGACCCTCCCCCAAACTTAAATTACACAGTCCCTGTGTAAATAAAAGTTGGAAAAGAATCCAAGAATCACACAAAATGAATTAAACTAAATGCAATGGTATATACAAGTGTCGGATGAAATTGGTACCTCATGGATTGGAGAAGAAGGAGGTTGCAGCAGCCTCCATACTCACCAATGTGTAGCCATGGTCGTCGCCAGCTTCAGCAGGTGCCGGTGTTTGCTCGTCAGAGAGCTCAGAAATGCGCACAGATGAGTTACTCGGACCAGCATCCGAGGTGTTGATCGAGGGTGGGATCGCGTAGCTCATCAGGTAGGGGATCGGGTAGTATGACAGAAATGGCGGAAGAGGTCCAGAATGATCACCCGTGTATCCACTCGCATGGTGCATCGTGTACGGCATCATGAATGGCATCTGGCAGGGTGGAGTGAAAATACCAGCATAATCACCCGACTGGGTGCTCTCATAGACCACAAATCTCGCCAGCACGAGGTAATCCGGATCCAGCCATCTTGGTTTTTGCACAATTCCCTTCAAGGGCACATCGCATGCCACTAGGATTGGTGTGACTAGTCCCCCAATAGAGATCTCTCCGCCTCCTTCTCTTCTTTTCACAGCCCACGATTTCAAGTAGAGGAATTGATCGAGTAACACAAACACCATACTAGAATCAGCTACATCTCCTACTAGTGGTGTTCCATCCCTAGCGCTATCCAAAACTCCACACAGTGCAATATCTAACAGCTGAAGCTCATGGTCGTTCACATTCCCAGTCTCTTTTNTTTTTTTTTTTTTTTTTTTTTATTTAAACCCCTTAAAATTAAACTACCCACATCCTTGATTTTAAATCTTTTTACTCCCTAAGGTTTAGACTTTTAAACTTTGAATTTATAGCTTTTTCTCTTTTCTCTCTTTTTTTTTCTTTTTCTTTCTTTGCTAAACTCCTAATATAAATACATATCCTTTTCTTTCTTTCTAGGAGACTATAGCAAGAATTTTTTCTTTCTCTTTTTTTTTTTACTTACAGACTTAGAGCTAATTGATTCTAACCTAAGGGATTTTTTCTCTTTTTTTTTATTACACAACCCAACCCCAAATAAACATTCTAACCACATATCTTTTAAAAACGAATCTATTAGCTAGTTCAAATTCTAACTTAGCTAAATCAAGAGGCAGTTCTTTGTCGTTCTCAATACTCTCAAGGTTTCACAATCTATAGCACAATGAAAGAGACATCACTCAACAATTCACAACAAGGTTTGAAAGAAAGGTTTGGGTTCAAGGGTAGGACAAATGAATCGGGTTAAACGAAAAGATTGGTAAAAAGTGGAGTGCTAACCCGAGTTTAGAGTTACCATAAGCAAGACAATTAAAGTTCAAATTAAATCCAATAATATAGAGATGTTCTAATGTTCAAGCAAGTGGAGGAAGCATTCAAACGACACAAAGGGTCTAAGCAAAGATTTTTCATTTTTTTCCAAAGATTGAGCTAGAAACAATGAACTGTGACTAAGGGCTATAGCTTCAATCCTAAGGTTTGATTTTAAACAAGGTGGTTTTAATCATTGTCCCCTAAGATGCATATGCAATAATCCTATATGAAACAAACTAGACTCAATCCTAATATGTAAATGCAACTACATGAACACTCTTTTTTTATATATATTTTTCAAATTTTTTCAAATTTTTTGGGTTTTATAATGCACATAGATGCAAACTCAAATGAATAAAACTAGCATGAGAAAATTTGAAATAATAAAAATAAAAAAATAAAACACAATGTTAAATACATTTTAGGACCCTCCCCCAAACTTAAATTACACAGTCCCTGTGTAAATAAAAGTTGGAAAAGAATCCAAGAATCACACAAAATGAATTAAACTAAATGCAATGGTATATACAAGTGTCGGATGAAATTGGTACCTCATGGATTGGAGAAGAAGGAGGTTGCAGCAGCCTCCATACTCACCAATGTGTAGCCATGGTCGTCGCCAGCTTCAGCAGGTGCCGGTGTTTGCTCGTCAGAGAGCTCAGAAATGCGCACAGATGAGTTACTCGGACCAGCATCCGAGGTGTTGATCGAGGGTGGGATCGCGTAGCTCATCAGGTAGGGGATCGGGTAGTATGACAGAAATGGCGGAAGAGGTCCAGAATGATCACCCGTGTATCCACTCGCATGGTGCATCGTGTACGGCATCATGAATGGCATCTGGCAGGGTGGAGTGAAAATACCAGCATAATCACCCGACTGGGTGCTCTCATAGACCACAAATCTCGCCAGCACGAGGTAATCCGGATCCAGCCATCTTGGTTTTTGCACAATTCCCTTCAAGGGCACATCGCATGCCACTAGGATTGGTGTGACTAGTCCCCCAATAGAGATCTCTCCGCCTCCTTCTCTTCTTTTCACAGCCCACGATTTCAAGTAGAGGAATTGATCGAGTAACACAAACACCATACTAGAATCAGCTACATCTCCTACTAGTGGTGTTCCATCCCTAGCGCTATCCAAAACTCCACACAGTGCAATATCTAACAGCTGAAGCTCATGGTCGTTCACATTCCCAGTCTCTTTTCTAGCAAAAAGAGTGCATGCGAGGGACTTGTGAAAATACCTCTAGACAGGGCTCCTTATTTGAGCAGATTTGGAGCTTGTGGACTTGTAGGGGTTCTTGTCTCCTATTGTCAGCCATAGGGACCTCATCTCCTCCTTGCTAACCTCCATCTCTTCTCCACTACCCGCTTTGAAGCCATACAACTTCCCCATCTCTTTGAAACTGAGTTGGTAGTCCTTGTTCCTCACGGAGAAGGTGATGAACCCGATCCCCCCATCGGGTAGTAGGGTCGGGTGGTCTTCGAAATAATGCAGTTTCAAGGTCGAAAGGAAGTGGACCGTCTCCTCCTCATATGCTTCGAGGTAGGCTCGCATCATCTGGCTCAGGTGGCACATGTCGAACAGAAACTCGACATCCCTTGCGATGCCCAACATCTTCATGGTCTCGCGGTGAGGGTATCGGGTTCTAACAAAGCTCATCTTCCGGAAGACTTTGAATAATCTTGCCGGAGTATCCACCTCCTTCTGCTTTAGCCTTCGCGAGGCTTGGCGGGTCCTCTCCCTCTGCTCCTCTTCTCTCTCTCTTTCCTCCTCCTCGGTGTGTTGATCTTCTTCCTCAACTGCTCTCTCAACTATCTTCTCAGCCTTCTCTGAAGCCGGTCTCTTCCCCCTTGCAACCGCGGCTCTGTTCCTTGATCAAGAGGTTTGGATCTCCCCTTGCTCTTCTCCTCCAGCATCAGAATCGACCTCCATAGGGTCGGTAAGGGTCTTTTCGGACATAGACAGGTCTCTACGTCGAGGAGAACGGCGGATAGCACTCGCCATTGGATTCGGTGAGCGAACTCGGGGGCCTAATCGATCGGTTACTCGAGCATCAGGTCGGGTGGTGGATCGAGTTGTGCATCGAGTTGGGGAGGCAAAACGTCCAGCCAATGGTTGGGAATGTGGAATGTTTCCTCTTCCTTGAGACTCACGAACTTCGACGGCATCATCTCCGGTTGTAGAAGCGGCAGAGGTCAATCTTCTTCCCTTCCTTTGGTAAGTCTCGGCGATTGGCTCCATGTTTGATTCCTTGAGAAGAAAAAGGCTAAGTCTCGAGATTAATAGGGTTAGTCCCAAAGAAATCGAATAGAGCTCGAGTTTGAGAGAGAAGAATTGAAAGTATGGAAGCTAAAAGAACTTTAGGGTTTAGAGAGCTTATCGGTGATAATGAGGGAGAATGGTTCGACACCCTTAAATAGAGTAGGGTTCGGTTGGTGGGCTTCACCGAGAGTGGGCTTCCTTGCTGTATTCGGACTTCACTCGCTATCCAAGCACGGACACGATCAGGCGCGTCGAGTACGGTGTCGGGTTGACCC
>NC_025699.1:24530281-24546660 GCF_000633955.1 Camelina sativa
TTTTTTTTTTTTTTTTTTTTTTTTTTTTTTTTTTTATAAAATTGCAAAAAGAGAAAATTAAATAAAAGTAAATAAAGAAAATAAACTAAAATTAAAAGATACCTTTGGGACTTCTTCCCAAATGAGCTTGTTAAAAGTCACTAAGCTTGACTCTTCATGCTCCTTAAGCATGGGTCCATGTGGAAGAGGTTCTGGAATCCTCTCCACTGTAGCAGACTGGTTCAACAGATCCTCCAGATTTTGTCCAGGTTCTAAGGCAAATGTGGTGTTGACCTCTTCAAGATGTTGCACCTTCCTTTGTTTGGTCTTTGTAGAGAAAGCTTGACCATCAATGGTTGGCCTCTTAATCCCTTTCTTCACATCAAACTCCATCTTAAAATGCTCACCATGCTCTATCTTGATTTTGCCTTGTTTCACTTCGATCACAGCACCAACTGTTGCCAAGAATGGTCTTCCTAGAATCAATGGATCATCCGGTTCCTTGTCCATATCGAGGATCATGAAGTCAGTAGGCACTTCGAGTCTTCCAATCCTGAGAGGCAGATTCTCCAGAATACCAATCGGATGCCTCACCGTTCTATCGGCCAGAACCAAATACAATTTACTTGGTTTAAAATCAGTGAATCCCAGCTTGTTGGCAACTGAAAGTGGCATAATGCTAACCAAAGCTCCAAGGTCACACAAACAGTTCTTGAAGATCCAAAGTCCTATCGAACACGACAAAGTGAAAGAGCCAGGGTCTTCAAGTTTTTTCTCAATCCGCAAATCAGGATCCAAGCATACTCCACTTCTCAGAATCTCAAAACCGATCTTCTTGGCAGCTTCCTTAACCTCATTTTCCAATCGAGCTGCTTCCTTGGCAGCTTCCTTCTGAAGCTCGTGTGGGGGCAAAAGCTTAGGTGGTGGAGCTTTACGCTTAGCCATTCGCTCTGCAAGCGCCTCCAGCTGGATGTCAAGTGCAGCATTGAGCCTTTCCTCTAACTCCCCTTCCTTTGTTGCAGGTGGTTGAGGCTGATCTCTCTTTTCAACATCTACTCGATGCATTCATCCAATCAACACTATCGTGTAGGTCATCGGGTTCCACTTCGGGTTGTTCTTCAGTTTGTGATTCTCGAACCAGTGCTCGATCATCAACTCGATCAGTCTCTTCGGGAGCAGGCTCGGGTTCATACTCGGATATATAGTACTTGGCCTCATTTTTCATTGGGTGTTCCACATCCTCCCCAGCTTGATAATCACTGTCCCCAATGAGGTAATCCTCGTAGTCATCATTAAGGAAGATGGCTTGAGCAGTCGCATAGTCCTTGGGGTTTTGAACAGCTTTACCTGAGAGTTGGTTGATCTTTGGGGCTGGTTGGTTGTTATGGTGGCCTTCCAGATATCGAACCTTTGTGTTGAGTGATTCGTACTTGGCATTGAGATCATTGTATCCTGAGTCGATCTTGTTGCTCATTTCGGTGAACCGTTTCGCGATATCCATAGAAGTTGTAGCCTGATTCTGAATCATCTGCTGAATGAGACCGCGTAACTCAGCTTCTTGTGATTGGTTTGGTGGACCTTGTGGTTGTTGGAATCCAGGTGGTTGGTTGTAGGTTGCAGAGTATTGTTTCTTAGGTGCATAGCCTTGGTTGTACTGGACAAAAGGCTTTTGTTGGATTTGGTTCCCTTGTACTGCAGATGGGTAAGTTTGGTCCTGAGGATTCACAACATTCGGGTTTCGATAAGACATATTCAGATTTGGCTTGAAGTTGTTGTACCCTCTGTTGTACCGTCCTTGGTTGTTGATGTAGTTAACATCCTCTAGTTGCATAGTCTCCCCATCTAGTTGTAGAAACTGCTCTTCCTCTGATATAGTATGAACATGCTTCTGCTGGTTGAGGAGCTGATCGAGCTTGTCATTGAGGGCTTTCATGGCCCTCTTATACTTGGCATCTTCCTCCCCTGTAGATCGCACAGAGCGATCATATTCCTCATTGTAGTTGCCATCAGATTGAGCCAAGTTCTCAACTAGGTCCCAACCTTCATCAACATCCTTGTTGAGGAAGTTACCATGACTTGCGGTGTCCAGCAACATCCGTATCTTGGGGACCACTCCTCTGTATAGTGTGCTCAGCAATGAAGCATTACTGAAGCCGTGATGTGGACATCGAGTAGTGTATCCCTTGAAACATTTCCAAGCTTCATTGAACGTTTCATTGTTCTTCTGTACAAAGCCGGAAATGTCATTTTGCAGCCTTCCGGTTCTAGAGTTGGAGAAGAATTTTGCTAGGAATGCCTTCTTGAACGCTTCCCAAGTGGTGATGGACTCCTTAGGGAGCGATTTCTCCCAGATGTGTACTTTTTCTCCCAAAGAAAATGGGAAAAGCCTGAGCTTGAATCCATCTTCACTGACTCCATTGATCTTAGTGAGGCTACAGAGCCTATCAAATTCATCCAGATGATCCAATGGGTCATCCATTGGCAATCCATGAAACTTATTGCTCTGTATCATCTGGATGAGACTACTCTTGATCTCAAAATTGTTGTTCTGCACATCTGGTTGCATAATGCCATTCCTTTGAGTGTGAGTAGATGGAGCATCTCATGCTCCTATATTGGTCCTTGCTTGAGGAACTGGTGGACCGTTCTGATTATTCATCGTCTCCTCAATGATTGCTGGTTCCAGTTGAACTTGTTGTTGTCTGAGTAGCTGAGGTCTGTCGATGTTGTCAAGGAAAGGACTCAGGTTACGGCTACCTCTGGATCGTGTTTGCATACACAGGTAGGTATTCGAGGGTTGTACCTGAGATACAAAACAAACAATGCCAAAGCAAACAAGTCAGTATCCAAACCAGATATAAACAAACAAACCTGATCTAGCAAGTGCTGAAATCCTAAACGTAGCAAAATTAAAACAACCAAATGGCAACGGCGCCAAATTGATAGACAGGTTTTCACCCAGGGTATCAATCCCCTATGCAGTTGTAGTACAAAGGGTTATCAATCCAAATGGTTGTCTATTGCTAACAGGAAGGATATGATCAGAACAATACAAGTCAAGCCAAGCAGTTAGGGTTTTGGTTCTAACAATCCTAAAATACACAAAATAAAAGAATATAAACAAGTAAACCACACGACCTAAGCACTCGATGCAAGCAATCGAGTACAGGATCGAGTGGGGTGATCGAGTATGCAAGTGAGATATGAACAGCTCGAGGTATTACTCGATTCAGGTTATCGTATACATGATCGGGTAAGTGGTCGAGTAAGTGAAGAAAATGCAAACAATTAAAATACGAAAGTTCCTAAGGATGGGGGTAATCAAATCCTAAGTATTCTAGACCAGTACGGATGCCTTACATGCCTCAAGCAATTATTTCCTAGACAATGAACCTCTAAGACCTTGTCACCACACTTTCGCACTAGCAACAATCAACCTTGAACACATTACCACAATATCGCACTAGCAATATGAACAAGCAGGCATTAAGAATGATTCATTATTGTCAGTAGACTTCAACTCATCTAATTTCTTACTCAGAGTTAAGTAAACCTCTAGCATTGGCTAAATCAAGCATTTTATCTACTCCTTTTGGCCTGTAGAATTTGTAAACGCCCTAGATCTAATCTCAACCTTTCGGTCTATTGACAGCATTAAGAACACTAACCTAGAAGGAAATCTATCAATCATTTACAATCAACTAAAGCATCCTATCCCATCCCTAGAAACTTTACTACACTACTCGGACATAGAAACGAATAACAAAGCAATCAAAATGAATGAAAATGACATTGTATTAAAAGATAGAGTAGAGTAGAAAGAGTATAGGATATAAATCTAAGAAAACTACAAAATAAAAATGCAAAAACGAAAAGAAAAATGTTGAGTCGCTCAGTTCTCTCACAGAAGCTCTCGCTCTCTGGTTTGAGAGTCTGCGGCGTGCTCGTTTGCAAGCTAGGGGAAGAGGGGGTTTATATATGGAAACCGTTTGACCTAGCTTCCCAGACCTGCCCGATGGTCTACTCGATGGGGTACACGAGGGTGAAGTCGGGTTACTCCTCGGGTGGATCTTCGGGTTGCTCTTCACGCTCTTGGATCCTCTTCGATCGTGTTGGGGTTCGGACTTGTTCTTGTAGCTCGATGGCTCCTTCGGGTACATGCTCGAGTTGTCCTTGTTTTTCCCCATTTTTGGCTCTTTAGCACCAGTTTTCATCCAAAATATGCATTGCAGAAATGCAACACCCTAAATGCTCAAAAAGTGAATTCCTACAGTTAATGACCTAAAAATGCTAAGTTATAAGTATGAACAATGCAAATATGGACAAAAATGGATGCTAAAAACATATAAAAAGGAGAGTTATCAGACCCCCAAACTTAAATCTTGCTAGTCCTCTAGCAAGGAAGTAAGAGGGTACGGTTTGAAAGTGGGAACTCATAACCTTAAAAATGCTAAGCGAAGGATTCAAGCTATAGTCCTTAAAGATAGTTTAATGGTGCTAAGATCAATCAACATACTTACAAATATTTTTCTATGCTTATTACTATGCATCGATCTAGTTCAACCTCCAACTAAAGATAAAGAACATCTCTTTCATATTCAATTAAGTGTTTGGTGAATTCTTGCAAATGGAAGATGAATCAAGCTCAATCGGTTTCAAGGGTAAGGCTTTTTAGTAAGGTTGTTTCAAACAAATTCTTTGGGTGGTTTTCTCTCAAAAGATGGAATGATAGACAGTTGTGAAAACTATCTAAGACTGAGAACAATTTGGGCATACAAAGCTTAACTCTTGATGATCTACCCTTTTCTCATTCACTCTTTTTTTATTATTATTTAAACCCCCTAGAATTAAACTATCCACATCCTTAATATTACTCTTTTTACTCCCTAAGGTTTAGACTTTTAGACTATAAATTTCTAGCTCTTTCTCTTTTCTCTTTTTTTTTTCTTTCTTTTTTGCTAAACTCCTAATATAAATATATATTATTTTCTTTCTTTCTAGGAGAATATAATGGTAAATACCATTCATAACTCTGTTACGCCACCAACTACAAATGTAACAAGTGCAAAAGCGATAAAAGAGTGGACACTGAAAAATGTCAAATCGGAGTTTGCTTTTAAAAGATTAATTTCCTCGAAAGTATATATTTAGGCTGTGATTGGTGAACACCAAAAAGCGGATTTCAATGCGTTTTTTTGAAAACCGCACTATTAACACCAATCAATACTTTTCATATAATTTGCGTTTTTACAAAAAAAAAAAAAAAACCAGATGCGGTTTTATCCATTGGATAATAGTCTTAGACCGCTTTTCCAAACAAACACATCATTTATCCAGCGGTTTTTTAAAAAAACGCCAATACATCATTTTTTATAAATACTTTACTTATTATAATAATAACTAAATATAAGGGACACACTCCTGGTTTCACCGCAAGGGATACGCACGGTTATTATCCCAATAGTTCACCCATGGCTTCTAGCTCTTTGAACAGCGTACTAGTAATTCCTATGGCTTTTTAATTTTTTTTTTTTTTTTTTATAACATCTCTCTTTAAACCCCCTAAGTTTTGTACTTCAAACTTCCCTTTTGGTAATATATTAAGAGGGAAAAATGCTAAAAAAAACCCGAAGTTATTTTTATTTGGACGTTTAATACCCAATGGTTTTGGATTGGAATAAAAATACATCAAATAATAAAAACATGTCATTTAAAACCCAAAATAATAAGTGTTGTTATTTTCATATCCACGATTTTTTAACAAAATCAAAATTCCAATTTTACCCTAGTAATCTAATTAATTATTAATTTTTAAAAAAAAATTCTCGGTTTTTTGTTAACCATGTCAAACCAGAAATTAACCCGGTTATCTCTCTTCTTCTTTCTCCTCTCTCTAATTCTTATTTTGCTCAAGACAAAGTAAGAATCTGTTTCTCTCTTCTCGATCTCCTCTCATCTCCCCTCCCTACGAACTCCTTCTTCCAATCGGTCTCATCTCTCTCCATCTCATACCCATCTCTCTCCCACAAATCTGCTTTCTTCTACGAAGCTTTCAACGCCGACATCGCCATCAACAATACCGCAGCCAAAAACACAAGAATCTGCCAAGAACCATAAACATAAACGCAAGAATAGTTTCTGTGTTTCTGTGTTTGGATGTGTTTATTACAAGGAGTTGAAACTGACCCGAGTTTGAATCGAATGAAACTGTTGAAACTTACCGTTCGTTGTTGCTTTGAATCTAACTCCGGCTTTGTGGAGATCTGAGACTGATGGGATTGCAAGCTCTTCTACAAGAGGAGGCTTTTCGATATCCGGATCCAAAACCGATGTTGCTATTGTTGCTGCCTCGTGTTCTTGTCTTGTGACGAGATAATCAGCTGAAAGTTTCAGAGCCATGAAGCCAGGAAGATTTGATATGATTCTCCACTGGAATCTCAAGATTAGATCCACAGTTTGAGACGCGAAAACCCATTTGAATTGATGCTTAATCTCTCTCAGAAACATGATTGCTCTGTTTCCGCCATTGTCGTTTACTCTGTCTTCTTCTTCCTCGAGTTCTTCTTCGATTCTCGGAAATACAAAAAATCTAAGATATGATTACACTCATGAAACTGAGCCTTTAAAATCTCATCATCTTCACCGATCAATCTGATCAAAGACGGCATCTCTTCAATCAACTGCGGTGGTGGGTTTTCGAATCAATCATGGTTTTTGGGTATGATCCGATTAAAGAGGAGAAAGAAGAGAGATAGCCGGGTTAATTTCTGGTTTGACTTGGTTAACAGAAAACCGAGAATTTTTATATTAAAAATTAATAATTAATTAGATAACCAGGGTAAAATTGGAATTTCGATTTTGTTAAAAAATCGTGGGTATGAAAATAACAATATTTATTATTTTAGGTTTTAAATGACACATTTTTATTATTTGATGTATTTTTATTCCAATCCAAAACCATTGGGTATTAAACGTCCAAATAAAAATAACTTCGGGTTTTTTAGTACTTTTTTCTTTTTTTTCATTCAAGTATCCATAATTATTTAAAAATATTTTTCTTAGTACATGGAGTATATTATGTATTGTAAGAAAAGTTTGATTTAATCATATTTACTAATTTATTCATACAAATAGTATTATAGTAGACAAAATATACAAATCCAAGTAAAATATAATTTCTTGAGTAACACATCCAAACAGTCATTTAAATAATCTATAAGAAATTTTTATTAGAGTTATTAGGTTTTATACAATTATGTTTACTTATGTAAAATATATATTTTGTACAAAATCTATGAAAAATAAATTACAATTATACACTATATTAAATATATATACAAAAATAAAATATTTATTTATTAATACAAAATAAATTAAAATATATAAGTATAATAGGTATTTATAAAAAAAATATGAAATCTGCACTGCAAATATATTTTTGTAACATCCGCGAACCAATTTTTAAGGTTTTGGTGTGGGTGTCGATCGACACCCTTGGTGTATCGATCGACACCATGTTTTCTGGTTTGGTCCGGTTCGTTTTAATTGCTGTTTGGTTCGGTTTGGTTCAAGGAAAATGCCTAAATCGTGTTATAAGTGGAGAAGCGACAAATTAAAGTTTTTAGGATGTCTTGTCGCCGTTTTCAGAGATAGAGAGAGAGGAGAGAGCCTATTGTGGTGTGAAGGAGATTAAAGGAGAAAGATCAGAATCGTTAGGGTTTGGGAGGAAACAGTTTCGGCATATCAAATCGTTCTCAAAGGTAATGAAATTTGGTAGGTTTATTCCCAAGTCTTTCATCGTCATTCGCCTTTTTACAGAAGTAGATTTGGATTTAAACTCGATGAGTTATTGGCAGTTTCGTGAGACACGTTTTCTCAGACGCGAGTTGGGACCATCGGAGATTGTAACTGAGATCGTGGTCTCGTGTGGTGCCTGATCGTGCTGAAATTTTGTGGGAAGCTTCGTGACGTCTAGGGGTAGCTTTTCACCGGAGCGATTTGATAGTTAACGGTTGGTTTTTATTTTAGGGTTTCGTCTTTGAGACTGTTCTTTTCTGATGTTTCTGTCCAGTTTTGTTATAAGTCGTTTTTGGTTGTGTGGCTTGTTGTAGGGCGTTTCTGGGCTGTTTCAGACGTTAGGAGGGTCTCAACTGGTTGTATTGGTTGTTATAATCAGTTGATAAGGTGAGTGCATGACCATGGCTTATCTAAGCCTGAGAATCCTTTGTTGTTCTTGCTTGATTGGTGGTGCTTTGTGGTGTTGTTCTTGCTTGATTGGTTGTGTTAGTGGTGTTGTTCTTGCTTGTGGTGGTTGTGTTATGGTTCTTATAGGTTCCTGAAGGTTTTGGGTGAGGTTGGAACGGATTGGAGATGATTGGAAACGGAGGTTCGTCGTTCGGATTCGTGCAGTTCGCGTCTGCGAAGGGAGTGTCGATCGACACCAGTTAGGTGTCGGTCGACACCATGTTTGGTCAGTGTCGATCGACACCTCTCTGGTGTCGGTCGACACCAAGTTGCTTGTTTCGTGATTTTTCCTGGTTTGTTGTGTTTGGTTGTCATTTGTTAAGCATTGGAATCTCAGTTGCTTGTGTGTATAGCCCAGTAGATGGGAGGATTGCCTCACTAAGTATTTGTGATAATACTTACGCATCTCAATTGTTGTTTGTGGTGTGCAGGTTTGTGACGTGGAATCATGGCAATGAGGAGGAGGATGATCTAGGGTCTCGTTTGTGTGTTATTGGATTTGTTGGTTATGTTGTTGGAACCTTGGTTAGTGTTATGTTAGGTTGCCGGATAGAATGGTTAGGAATGTTATTGTATTGATGATGTTGTTGGTTTTGTATTATTGGTATGTTTCCGCTGTGCTTAATGTTATTGCTGGTTTAATGTTGAGTTGTGGTTTGGGTTGGTTAATTAAGTAGTATGGGATGCTTAATTATACATTGTATTTAATTGTTAAAAAAAAAAAGGGGTCCGGGTGTTTCATTTTGGTATCAGAGCCTTTACGGTTCTAGGATGGTTAAATGGATGGTTAGAGCGGTTAGGAATTTAATTGGGTGAATTATTTTCCTTTTGCTTGATGCATGATGTTGTGTGATGGAATTGATTATGAGTAGTTAGTAATTTTTTTTGCGGTATTGAGTCCTAGTATCATCCTCTTCGAGCCTTCAATGAGATTCCACGGTAAGATATTGTTATGTTTCTTTGTGTGGTATTGATTTGTTTTCTGCTTGTTAGCCTCTGTTCTTGGAAGATCAGTGGTTAAGGTGTTTGAGTAGTTGGTCGTGGACGGGGACGTGGTCGTGGTCATTGTCGGGCGGGTCCCGAGGCCAGCGAGTGTGTGGTCCAGAGTTCCACGAGGAGGTACGTCAGAGGGTCGCAAGCGTATCAGGAGGGACCAGAGGGGATTAGCCGGTGAGCGTGCCGGGGGTGCTGGGAACCCAGGTGTGGGGTTGCAGCAGGTGGAGCCCAGGGTCGAGATGATCGCTTGGCGGATCTGTTGGCGTGCTGTTGGAGCGGTTACCGAGAGGGGTACCAGTGTAGGCTCCAGTTGTGCCGCATGTGGCGGGGTGCAGTCGAGGGCTGCGGATGTTGAGGACTTTCCAACTTACGTTAAGAGGATGGAGCGGTTGTAGATGACCGGTATGAGATTATTCTCAAGAGGTATCGGGCCTAGAGAGGCGGATATGTGGACATATGCAGTTGGAGCAGATATTTCTCTGCTTGGTGGTTAATCCAGTTGGATATTATAAGTTGAGTGGGCAGGTGTAACATTGCAATGTTATACTCGGATCACAGGAGGTAGTTGTGTCGAGAGATGTTTATAGTCGTTAAGGATTGTTGCTCCTGAGGGGATGGTGATTCCCCTGAATACCGATAGCTCGAGGGGCTGAGGGCTCCGAGAGTGGCAGAGGGGATGTTGTTCTCCTGAGGGGATGAGTAGTTCCCCTGATACCGAGATCTTGAGGATTGTGGTCCAAGAGTGAGACGGTATAACTCGAAGACGCTGGTCTGAGAGTGAGATCGGTATGACTCGAAGGTTGCGACCTAAGAGTGGAAGAGTTGGGAGCAAGCAATTCCTAGGACGTGAGTATAAACATAACGATTGAATGTAGACCTTGAGAGATTGACGGTGGTTTAATCTCGGGTTTTGAATGTGTTGACTTTTGGGACAAGGTTTTATGACCATAGCGTTTATGAATGTTTGGCTGTGTGCCAGGATTGTGAGGCCAGTGGTGCCGGAGTCCCAGGAAGGGGAGTTACTNAAGCTATTTCTGGAATAATTTATCTTGGGAAAGTTTCCCTAAGTGGCAAGTTACTAGAGGTTCTTGGACGAACGAGAGGGTTGATATTTAAGTGGCGGCGAGTTGATGTCGGCATACTTGAGTATTTGTTTAGTTGAGCTGAGGAAGCAACTAGAGGATTTATGGAGCAAGGGATTTATACGTTCTAGTGTATCACCGTGGAGAGCCCTGGTGTTATTTATTAAGAAGAAGGATGGGAGTTTCCGCTTGTGCATTGACTAATGGGGTTTGAACCGGGTCACTGTCAAGAACAAGTACCCTCTTCCCAGGATTGATGAGTTGTTGAATCAGCTGGGAGGTGCTACTCGGTTCTCTAAGGTAGATCTGGCGTTGGGTTATCATCAGATACCGATAGATGAGGCAGATGTGACGAAGACTGCTTTCAGGACGAGCTATGGGCACTATGAGTTTGTGGTGATGCCTTTCGGATTGACTAACGCGCCAGCAGCGTTTATGAGATTGATGAACAGTGTGTTTCAGGAGTTTTTGGATGTATCTATCATCATTTTCATCGACAATATCCTGGTTTATTCTAAGAGTCCTGAGGAGTATGCAGTGTTTTTGAGGGCAGTTATGGAGAAGCTGCGGCAGCAGAAGTTGTTTGCTAAGTGGAGCAAGTACAGTTTTTAACAGCGTGAGATGGGCTTTCTGGGTCACATTGTTTCTGCATAGTGAGTTCCTGTAGATCCGGAGAAGATTCAGGCTATCAGGGATTGGCCTAGACAACAGAATGTCACTAAGATCAAGAGTTTCCTTGGTTTGACAGGTTACTACAGGACCATGAGATGTAGTCTCTGGTAGAAGAGGATAGTGCGTTGAGCTTGTGCGTGGTTTCTCGAGAACCATTGGGTTAGGAGGCGGCTTATGGAGCGGATCTTCTGAGCAGGGTGTGGTTGGCTCAGGAGAAGGATTTGGGGCTGGTGAATGTCTCTAAGGATGTTGATTCAGAGTATCAGGTCTCAACTAATGGTACTATCTTGGTGCACGGTCGGATTTGTGTGCCCAAGGATGAGGATTTGAGATAGGAGATCTTGAGGGAGGCTCATGCGAGCATGTTTTTCTATTCATCCAGGAGCGACTAAGATGTACCGTGACCTCAAGAGGTATTATCATTAGGTCGGGATGAAGAAGGTTGTAGCTAGTTGGGTCGCGAGGTGCGACGTGTGTCAGCTGGTGAAGGCTGAGCATCAGGTTCCAAGCGGATTACTAAAGAGTCTACCCATTTCAGAGTGGAAGTGGGATATGATCACGATGGATTTTGTGGTAGGATTGCCAGTGTCACGAACTTTTGATGTTATTTGGGTCATTGTGGACCGGTTGACTAAGTCAGCATATTTTCTATCCATTAAGAAGATTGATGGAGCAGCGGTCTTGGCTAAGAAGTATGTGAGAGAGATAGTCAGATTGCATGGGGTGCCAGCGAGCATTGTGTTTGACAGGGATTCTAAGTTCACTTCGGTGTTCTGGAAGGTATTTCAGGCAGAGATGGGCACTAAGGTGCATATGAGTACAGCTTATCATCCCCAGACAGATGGACAGTCTGAGAGGACGATCCAGACGCTGGAGGATTTGTGTGTTGGATTGGGGTGGCCATTGGGCAGATCACCTGAACCTGGTAGAGTTTGCTTACAACAACAGTTATCAGGCAAGTATTAAGATGGCTCCTTATAAGGCTTTGTATGGGAGACCATGTCGTACACCGTTATGTTGGACTCAGGTGGGGGAGAGGAGCATATATGGTGCGGATTTTGTTCAGGAGACCTCAGAGAAGATTCGGGTTCTGAGGCTGAACATGAGGGAGGCTCAGGATCGGCAGAAGAGCTATGCTGATAAGAGGAGAAAGGATCTTGAGTTTCAGGTTGACGATAGAGTGTACCTCAAGATGGCTATGTTGCGGGGTCCGAACAGGTCATTGTCAGAGACTAAGTTGAGTCCGAGGTACATGGGTCCGTGCAGAGTGGTTGAGCGGGTGGGACCAGTGGCATATCGGCTGGAGTTGCCTGAGGTTATGCGTGCGTTCCACAAGGTATTTCATGTGTCGATGCTGAGGAAGTGTCTTCACGAGGGTGACCGGCTGTTGCCTAAGATTCCTGAGGATCTTCAGCCCAACATGACGTTGGAGGCGAGACCGTTGAGGGTACTCGGGAGGAGAGTCAAGGAACTTCGGAAGAAGAAGATTCCTTTGATGAGAGTCCTGTAGGACTGTGATGGAGTAGAGGAGCAGACTTGGGAGCCTGAGGCGAGGATGAAGGCAAGGTTTAAGAAGTGGTTTGAGAAGCAGGCCGCGACTTGAGCTTGTCTAGCCGGGTCTGAGTTGTAGTCCGTGGCTGGAGCGGGTACGGAGTATTCCAGCCCATCTCTCTTGATACTTGGTCGCTTAGGGGTGGTTGGTTGTGCGACTCAGTACTAAGATGAGGTGGTGCTCGGAATGCGGGTTGATGGATTGGATCGTTGTATCTTATTGTTTCTGTTGTATTTTCGTTGAAGTTGTAATGATTATGACATTTTGAGATTAATAAGATGAGTATTTTTCTTTATGTTTGACTGTTGTCGTCATGGGAAAAAGAGAAATAGCTCGGGTTTCTATTTTTGGAAGTTTCCATAAATAGAAAGTTTCCACAAAAGGAAAGTTTCCAGAATTAGAAGTTTTCAAAAGGGGAATTTTTGTGGGAAGTTTTGAGGTAGATCTAGCCGGGAGATACTCGATGGCATCAGGTTTGTTTTGCTCAAGGCCGTGTGGGCCCAACTCATGTGATACCGATAGCTCGATGGACTTTGTGGCCAGAGAGTGGGAGTGGTATGAGGCTTCGGATGACGATCCGAGAGCGTGCTTGAGGGTGACGACCCAAGAGCGGGATATTTGAGACTCCCTGGATACCGTAGCTGTGAGCCGCGGCTTGGCAGTGAGCCGGTATGTCTCGAGGGTTGCGACCCGAGAGCGGGGGGAGTGTGTGTGAGTGACTTCCTGGATGCCGTAGCTTAAGGCGGTTGGCCTGATAGCGAGCCGGCATGATTCGTTGGTTGCGACCACGGACGGGGGAAGCACTGAGTTGTGAGCAAATAGTGTTTATGATGCGAGTATATTGGCTAGAGGGAGACCTCGAGGGTCAGTCGGAGGTGTGCGGGCTGTTGCGACAGTGGCATGGGAAACCTTGGCTGACGGTATTTAGTCCGGTCGGGGACGTGCGGGCCGTGTTGACGGTGGCATGGAGGTCCTTGACAGTTGGACGGTTTTGCAGGATTCAAGGACGAATCCTTGTTGGTGGGAGAGAATTGTAAGATCCGCGAACCAATTTTTAAGGTTTTGGTGTGGGTGTCGATCGACACCCTTGGTGTATCGATCGACACCATGTTTTCTGGTTTGGTCCGGTTCGTTTTAATTGCTGTTTGGTTCGGTTTGGTTCAAGGAAAATCCCTAAATCGTGTTATAAGTGGAGAAGCGACAAATTAAAGTTTTTAGGATGTCTTGTCGCCGTTTTCAGAGATAGAGAGAGAGGAGAGAGCCTATTGTGGTGTGAAGGAGATTAAAGGAGAAAGATCAGAATCGTTAGGGTTTGGGAGGAAACAGTTTCGGCATATCAAATCGTTCTCAAAGGTAATGAAATTTGGTAGGTTTATTCCCAAGTCTTTCATCGTCATTCGCCTTTTTACAGAAGTAGATTTGGATTTAAACTCGATGAGTTATTGGCAGTTTCGTGAGACACGTTTTCTCAGACGCGAGTTGGGACCATCGGAGATTGTAACTGAGATCGTGGTCTCGTGTGGTGCCTGATCGTGCTGAAATTTTGTGGGAAGCTTCGTGACGTCTAGGGGTAGCTTTTCACCGGAGCGATTTGATAGTTAACGGTTGGTTTTTATTTTAGGGTTTCGTCTTTGAGACTGTTCTTTTCTGATGTTTCTGTCCAGTTTTGTTATAAGTCGTTTTTGGTTGTGTGGCTTGTTGTAGGGCGTTTCTGGGCTGTTTCAGACGTTAGGAGGGTCTCAACTGGTTGTATTGGTTGTTATAATCAGTTGATAAGGTGAGTGCATGACCATGGCTTATCTAAGCCTGAGAATCCTTTGTTGTTCTTGCTTGATTGGTGGTGCTTTGTGGTGTTGTTCTTGCTTGATTGGTTGTGTTAGTGGTGTTGTTCTTGCTTGTGGTGGTTGTGTTATGGTTCTTATAGGTTCCTGAAGGTTTTGGGTGAGGTTGGAACGGATTGGAGATGATTGGAAACGGAGGTTCGTCGTTCGGATTCGTGCAGTTCGCGTCTGCGAAGGGAGTGTCGATCGACACCAATTAGGTGTCGGTCGACACCATGTTTGATCAGTGTCGATCGACACCTCTCTGGTGTCGGTCGACACCAAGTTGCTTGTTTCGTGATTTTTCCTGGTTTGTTGTGTTTGGTTGTCATTTGTTAAGCATTGGAATCTCAGTTGCTTGTGTGTATAGCCCAGTAGATGGGAGGATTGCCTCACTAAGTATTTGTGATAATACTTACGCATCTCAATTGTTGTTTGTGGTGTGCAGGTTTGTGACGTGGAATCATGGCAATGAGGAGGAGGATGATCTAGGGTCTCGTTTGTGTGTTATTGGATTTGTTGGTTATGTTGTTGGAACCTTGGTTAGTGTTATGTTAGGTTGCCGGATAGAATGGTTAGGAATGTTATTGTATTGATGATGTTGTTGGTTTTGTATTATTGGTATGTTTCCGCTGTGCTTAATGTTATTGCTGGTTTAATGTTGAGTTGTGGTTTGGGTTGGTTAATTAAGTAGTATGGGATGCTTAATTATACATTGTATTTAATTGTTAAAAAAAAAAAAAAGGGGTCGGGTTGTTTCAATTTTCACCAATCGAACATTGTTTTGTACCGCTTATTTTCTATAAACCGCACTTGTCCCGCAAATATATTTGTCCTGCACGTACCGCAGTTCAACCGTACCGTACTATCAAATCGGTTGTCCCGCACTATCAAATCCGCTGTTACCATTCGGACCCTTAAGCATGTCTGAAGATATACATCCGCTAGTTTGATTTGACAGGTAACAGCGTTAGATCAATTGTTCAACAAAATAAATGAGGGTATATCTTCTTATAGCAGTTTCCATTCTTTTTGTTGAACAATTGTTCTAAGCTGAATAATTGGATGGAATAAACTCTTAGCAGTTTTCATTCGAATAGGCCAAAATTACGAAATTAGATTTTTCCACCAAAGATTTTAAAATTTATACCTTACAAAAACCTTGTAAACTCTTTTAAAAATCTTATAAAAACCTTGTAAATGCTTTTACAAGGTTTTTAAAAGGGTTTTAAAATATTTTTAAAAAGTTGTTTTATAAGGCATTTACAAATTTTTTATAAGACTTTTAGAAATTTTATAAAAATCTTTTAAAAGCCTTATAAATAAATTTAAATCGTTTAAAACCTTTTAAAAACATTGTAAATTTTTTTTTGTCAAAAATAAAAAAACATTTTGGCGGAAAATTTTTTTAGAACTTTTTTGGCGGGAAAATATGTCGGAAATTTTGGTGGCCGGAAAATTTTTTTTTTCATTTTATTGATTAAAATATTTTTCATGTAAAAGTAAAATAGTCATTAAAAATAAAAGAGGACAAAAATGAAAATAGCCAAAAAGAAGGTATTTTTGAAAATGAGTATATCAAAAAAGTTATTTTTAACAAATTACTTTTTTTTTTCTGAACTCAATTATAGTTAATTGAACAATTGCTTAATCTATAATTGCTATTCTATTTTGTGAAGTGTCTTTCTGAACATAATTACTATTCTATTTTGAAGACATAAATTAACATGTTGTTAGTATTTTGGTTTTTTTTACTTATTTTTACTTATGTTTTATTTATATTTTATATAGATTTTGCTTATTTTTTTGTTAATTTTTTTTTTCATATTAAACATATATATAAACTAAACATATATGTAAAAATGTGAACTTTTCATATTGGATCATGGGGTTATGTATTTATTAAACCGTTTTAGATTTGTTATCATTTTAGCAGTAAATATAATATAATAAATTGATTATAATATCTTGCATTTTAAATATAACTTCTTTTTTTTTTTTTTTTTTTTTTTTTTTTTTTTTTTTTTTTTTTTT
>NC_025699.1:24546786-24566181 GCF_000633955.1 Camelina sativa
TTTTTTTTTTTTTTTTTTTTTTTTTTTTTTTTTTTTTTTTTTTTTTTTTTTTTGATATCTTGCATTTAAATATCTTGCATTTTAAATATAACTTTGTGACAACATAACGATATAAAGTATGGGTTAAAAAAAATGGCTATGTGTAAATTAGTTCTCCTTACAAAACGAGTAAAGCTTTTATCTATTTGGGTCGTAATTATAATTATTTAGAGTTGTAAGTAGTGTATATATGTTAGTTTCCCGTCAGAATATGGCTATGTGTAAAATGGCTTTACTCGCCGTCACTAGTGCCATATCGGAGTCCATGTTCACAAGTATACCTTTCAAGTTGTTGGATGTCTTAGTGTTCGCCGCCGCCGGAGAGTACATCGATCATAGAGAGCGCCACGCCGCCGAAGAGTACATCGAATCCCATGATCACGTGGTATATCCTCATGTAAATTAAAAAAAAAATATAAGAATTAAAAAGAGAGAGATATATGCATAAGGCTGTCAATAGACTACGTACCCCGTATATCCATAATCCATGCAACTTAAAAATAAAATTATAAGATATTGAAGTTATTGAGGTTATTATTTAGTATGGTAATTTGTTATCATAATTATTAATTTTCTACATCTTTTTAGCTTCATTGCTTATCAATTTCATTTCGTTTATAATTTCAATTAATTTACAACAGCGAAATCAGACTATGTATATATACCTAGTTAATATATATATATATATATATATATATATATATATATCGAGCTATTTCCTGTTTTAAAAATAATTGAACCGCTCAGAAAATTACATTACTGTATATCTATACTGTTAACATGACTTTGTTTTGATAGTTTTTATATAAAATGGTTAGTACTCAATAATTATTAATACATTAGTATATCATGGTATTAAAATTTTCTAACCATTCAAATTAAGTCGGGTCCGTGTGGGTCACTTAATACCCAATTAGTTGATCCAATTTTCTCATCAAATCTATTTATTATGTATTAAATCAACCGTATTTTTGCCCAAATCTTAATCTGTTAAAATATTTAATTAATAAAATATATACATCAGAATTAAATAAGGAAAATGTTTAAATATATATAAATAAAATTTAAATTTTGTGATTCATTATAAACATTTTACGAAAAATGAAAAAAATTACAACTAATATTTGTGTATTTTTTTCTTCACAGTTTTATGAACAAATAAATAAATCCAGTTTAATTTTGAATAACAATCTAAAATAAAAATTAAATTACTTTAAAAAATATTTTAATATAGTAAAGTATTCATCATAGCCTTAATAATATAAAGTTAATTAATACAGAAGATATGTGAAATTAATAAAAATCAATTCAAATTTATTTTAATGGATATATAAAATACATCTAAAATCAACTTATTTGTAAATACTCTCTAAAACACAAGATATGCAAGAAATATCTTTTTTTTTCTTCCACAAAATGCAATTTTATTTCACTTAAGGAGAGTCATTACAAATGGATTGCCGCAGCCATTCCGGTAAAGTAACAGAATCACAGTAGAAAGAATTGTCTCTACAGCCATATTTTGCTAAATTATGATCAGCAATATTACATTCTCTCTTTGAAAACAAGAAGGATATTGAGGCAAATTTGGATACCCAAAATTGAATATCATTCAGCAAATTTGATAGGGATCTGTTTATTTGGACACCATTTAATATCTTGATGAGATTCTCGCAGTCCCCTTCAAATATAACATATGTGTAGCCCCTTGTCCACGCATGATGTAATCCAACAAGTAGTGCTTTAGTCTCAGCCTCCAGGGGTGAATCGGTATGTCCTAGTGTAGTAGAGCCCCAGCTGAGGGGTAAACCATAATTGTTACGAATTCTCCATCCTCCTATAGCTTGCAAAGTATTCCTATCAAAAGCAGCATCAAAATTACATTTAACCATTGAGCTTGGTGGCACTGTCCATTGAAGAACCTGATGATAAGAAGTTTGGATGTTTGAACGGTTTTCTTTTACATCAATCCATTCTTTTGTTTCAGCTTGAGCCTGTAAGATCGTTTTTGTTGCACTTTCCCTATAGTTGTTAAAAACAGAGTTGTTTCTAGCCTTCCAAATCCTCCAGAGTAACCATAGTGGTAGTAGGGCTGTCTGACGAGGGATATCCTGCCTTGTTGAAAATTCAATTATGTTTAGTAGATTTTCCTCTGCATTATCTGACAAACCATTAACATTGAGGGCCGGAGTATTAGAGAGCCGCCAGACTGAAATAGCAAAAGGGCATGTAAACAGGGCATGGTTTATAGTTTCATCATGTTGTCTGCATCTCGAGCATGTTGATTCTATATTCATTCCTCTAGACCGAAGTCTTGTGGTTGTAGGTAGAGCTAGAGAGATTGTACGCCAGATAAAATGTTTGATTTTTGGCATTAAATTCAGTCTCCACAGCTTATTCTTAAGTTCAACAGAGCCATGTGGAATGGGATGAGGAAATAGGTCAGAGGGGTCATGTGTTAGTAGCCAATAACCTGATCTTACTGTATAGTCCCCAGAAAAAGTATAGTTCCATATTAAACGATCACTACTGGCCTTTGATAAGTAAATGTTTTTGATGATATCACGGTCCTCTGGTACAATCAAGGAGTCAAGTTTACTCAAGTTCCACGATCAGTTATGCTCATGATTATTGATCAACTCCTGTAGCAGGAAAGAATCTTCTGGTTTTATGGTGTTTATTGGTCGGGGCGGATGAGAGTTTACAATGTTATCTAGGCCTGCACGAATCTGTTTTCCATCACCAACAATGAATCGTGACCCTTTTTTAATGAGAGCTATGCCGGTTAGAAGAGATGACCAACCATAGGATTGGGATCGTTTTGGAGTTGCATCAAGTAAGGAACCATCCGGGTAATATCTAGCCTTCATCACTCGAGCAAAAAGAGAGTCCAAAAATTGTATAAGTCGCCATGCCTGTTTTGCTAACAGGGCATCATTAAATTTTTCTAAATCTCGGAAGCCAAGACCGCCTTCCTTCTTTGACATTTGAAGTTTTTTCCAAGATATCCATGGAATCTTGCGATGATTTGAGCTCCTTTCCCACCAAAAGTTTATTAACAAAGATTCAAGTTCAGTTGTGATCTCTTTTGGCAATTTGAAACAGGACATAGCATAAACCGGCATAGAGACAGCCACAGATTTCAACATTACTTCTTTTCCAGCAGGAGAGAGTTTCTTAGAAGTCCAGTGTGAGGTTCTGTTTTTAACTCTGTCAATTATATACTCAAACATCTCATTCTTTTTTCGCCCAAACTGCTCAGGTAAGGCAAGATATTTACCTCCTCCACCCTGGTTCGGTATCTTTAAAATGGTCTTTAATCTTTCTTGAGTGGAACCATAAACATTTAAACCAAAGGTGATCATTGATTTATCCGTATTGATTTTTTGGCCTGAATAATGTTCATAAACATCAAAGACATCTCGTAGTGCTTGGCAATTCTTTCTGTTCGCTTGACAGAAGAAGAGAGAATCATCCGCGAACTGTAAGTGAGTGATACGAGGAACGCCATTACCAATGTTCACACCCTTTATGTCTCAATCTTTTGCATATGATGTTATAAGATGGCTTAAAATGTCTGAGCAGAGTATAAAAAGATATGGGGAAAGGGGATCTCCTTGACGGATTCCCCTTTCTGGTTGAATGAATCCCTTAGGTGAGCCATTTATCAGGACTGAATATGTGGGAGAACACACAACAGACATGATCCAACTAATCCAACGATCGCAGAAACCAAAGAGTCTGAGGGTAGTTTCCAGAAAGTTCCATTCGACTCTGTCGTAGGCTTTGCTAACATCGGTTTTCACAGCCATATAAGTTTGAGACACACGTTTTCGAGATTTCAGAGCATGCATGACTTCATGTGCTATCATGACATTATCTTGAATGATTCTGCCCGGAATAAAAGCAGCTTGTGAATCAGATACAATGCTATCGAGATGGGGTTTGAGTCGTTTTACAAGGCATTTAGAGATAATCTTATATAAGACATTGCAGAGAGCAATCGGTCCATAATCTGAAAGAAATTATGGATTATCTATCTTTGGAATCATGCATATGTTAGTGTGGTTAATGCCTTTTGTCATGGTGGAAGTCTTGAAAAAATGTTGTACTTCATTTACCACATCATGACCAACAATCGACCAACATTGTTTGTAAAAACGTGCAGTAAGTCCGTCTGGTCCTGGAGCTCGGTCATCTCCAATCAAACATACAGCATCATAGATCTCTTTTTCAGAAAAGTCTCTAGTTAGGTTAGAGTTTATTTCATCTGTGACAGTTGCTTCAAAGTCAGCAAAATCTGTTGGAGTTACTGAATGACCACTACTGGTAAACATTTTGGTGAAAAAGTCTTGTGCATGATCACCAATATCCTTTTCGCTATGAATGAGTTGTCCTTGGTTAGTATAGATGGAATTTATTCTGTTCTTAGAAGATCTAGTCTTTGCACAAGCATGAAAGTAGCTAGTGTTTTGGTCCCCCTCTGCAATGAAATGATTTCTGCTTTTTTGTTTCCAGTGTCGTTCTTCATCAGAGTAAGCTTTCGTAAGAGCACTCTGTATCTCTGTTACACGCTGTCTCTCTGATTGCAGGTTGCTCTTCATTGCAGAGTTCAGTTGCGAATGAAGTGCCTTAATCCTTGTTTCTGCATTTAGCTGCGACTTATGTTTCAATGTAGACATACTCCTTCAACAATTAGCAATCTGTGATGTAACTGTTGTTGGTGAAGCAGAATTCGTCCCTTGCCAACCTTCGCGAACAGTGTCATAAAAATTTGGAAGCTCACATAACCGTTTGTCTAAGAAAAAACGTCTGTTACGCATTTCTTGCCTCACGTTTAGTTGCAGAGATAATGGTCTATGATCTGAACCACAGAAATCAATGAATTCAATAAAAGCATTTGGAAAGGTTCCAGCTCCCACACTATTGATCATACACCGGTCAAGACAACTTCGAACTGTATCTGTATAACGTTCACCAACCCATGTGAATTTGCCTCCTCTTGAGTTAATGTCATCCAAGTCATAGTGTGATATCATGTGTCGAAAGTTCCTAAAGGACCATTCTTCTTTTAGAGGACCACCTCTTTTCTCATGATTTAATCTGATTTCATTGAAATCCCCAATGAGGATCCAAGGATAAATACGATGAGAGGATAATAGTTTAAGATGGTCCCATAATATATGTCGTTCACTTTGTCTTGGATGACCATAAACACAAGATAAGTAGAAATTATTGTTCTTATAATTTGCAGAAACATCAATAAGTCTCTCATCCTTTGAAATCAGGGATAAGGACACATTGTTGTTCCACATAAGACAAACTGAAACAACCTAAATCATCCTAAATCATCCTTTAGTTTACAAACCACATCACACTTATTTAGTGTTTCAACAAGAAATAAAACATCACACCTAGTTAATTTACATAATCGTTTTATAGCAGCAGATGTCAGCGGCGAACAGAGGCCCTGACAGTTCCAGGACACCATCTTCATGGAGGCTGTGGGGGTACCGGCCCCCCGCGCCTCCGGTGAATCCGTTTGTGGCAGAGCACAAACCAACAGAACTGTCTCTCTTCGCTTGTTTTCGGATATGGCTCAGGACCGCCATCTCCTCTGCAGCATCCGCGTTGTTAAATGCAGTTTCAAAACTGACTCGTTTACGTTTGAGGAAGATGAAATCTCGAGTAGCATTGTCAGTGTTTTCCTCGAGAAAGTCCTCATGTGCTTGGGAGATGGCCGCTTCTCTCACGTGTTTGGCATGGAGATAACACAATCTCTCTGCTGTTAACTCTGTGTCTTCAAAAACACTAGGCACATCAGAGGAGACAGTAGTGGTAGGAGTCGTTTCATGAATTTGGAGCCCCGGGATAGCCATCGGAGCATGTATAGAATTAGTACCATCAGTGGCATCAATGTTGTTATCTCCATCATGCTGATCATCACCATCACTCTCATCATCAGAAAAGTTATGATCACCATCATCAAAGTTCATAGGACATTTCTTGACATCATGTTTCAGCGATCCACATTGAGTACATAAGTTGCAAAGTCTCTCAAAGCGAAAGCGGACAATGGTATTCTCTCCAGGCATAAACTGAACATTTTTCTGGAAACGGAGAGGATTGTCGATGTTCCAATCTATCTTAACCCTTATAGAACCAACTTGGCTAACATTTTCATCATAATCCACTTCAGTTACATAGCCTAGACTATTACCAACCCTTCTAGCCATGACATTTGTTAAGTAAAGAATTGGAATACCTTGGATTTGGATCCAAAAGGGTATGATCTTCAAGTCTTCTTCAGCAATGTTCGGGGTAGCAACGATGCGTCGTTACCATCCAGTCGTTAAAAGACCATGGACCCCGACGGAGAACCAAGTTCATCGTTTCCTCAGATTGGAAACAAAATTGGACTCTCCCACCATCGATTATTCTTCCAACACACTCTTCTGCGAATCCCCAAACCCTTGGCATCTGGCGGATAAGTGCCCTCAAATTCTGCTTACGAGGATTGACAAGAGTGACCACCAATGAGAAGCGGTTTATCGCAGCCGCTCGGGAAACGAAATCCGGTGGGAGAGTAATCGGGGCATCATCAATGCCCAGATCAAGATCCTGGACAGATTTTCTTAGATAATCGCTCATTGTTTGGATAGTGGAGGTTGAATGGTAATGGGAAAATGGATGAGAAGAAAAAAACTGAGGGAAAAGGAGGAATTTATACTGAAGGATCCATGGTGGTTTTAAGAAACGGTTATCACCCGCAGAAAGGGGAGAAAGTAAACTGTCGGGTTTCTCCAACAGAAAAAAACCGCCAACTGTAATAGAACTGAGATTGATAGTTTTGTCGGTGGAAAATGGACTCCAAATCGGAGAAAAACACTGACCATGCCGGACAGTTACCCAGTGGCGAGAATCACCAAGACAATCGCCCTCAGAGAGAGACGCCATAAGTTTTTTTTATGCAAGAAATATCTTTAAAAAGATCTTATGTAACTAATATATTTTGTAATCATAAAGAAAAATAATATATATTTATGAAAATAAACTATTTCATGGATTACATTATTTGTTTAAGAAAAATTATAAAAAATTATTTTAAAAAAACAAAAAAAAAGCAAAGAAATTTCAGTTTATATTTGTATTTCTAAATAGTAATTACCCTAAAATAAGTATTTAAAACTCTAAATTGGTTGACTATATTGTATCACTATATATTTATGCAAAATTTAATATTAATAAGTAGCTTTTTAATTTATTTACTATGAACAAATCTTCTATTGCAGAAGGAAATAAATTATATGTAAAAAAATGTGAGAAAAGCATCAAATTTAGTTATGTTCTTATCCAAAAAATTTGGAGTTATGGGACATAAAAAATTGACGAGTAGGGATGAGATTAAACAAGACGGGACAAAACAATACGGGATGGGACGAGATGTCTTTGATAGTTACGTGTATGTTATATACGTGCAATAGTCCAAACTAAAACCACATTAAAATCTGATATATGAATTTAACACCTTTAAGCATACCACTATTGATTAAAAACTGTAAAACGATCATTGTATATCTGTTAACACTAACACTATTTAAAATTTTGAAATTATAAAAACACATAAACCAAAACATTTTATGTATTTGAAATATACATAAATTAATTACAATATGTGTCATCCCGTGCTGTAGCACCCCTTTTCTATATTTCTGTATACCCCGACTACATTTCTATATCAATAAAACAAAATGATGGCTCACCCTTTTTCTTTCACTTCCTTGAAATCCATCATCTTTAAAAACTACTATCCGAGATAGCGGTGTGTCTGTTTCTGTGAAAACTTACATTCTGTAAACAACTTACTCTATCAAAATTTCTAATTTACCGTATATCACCAAATATACAGCTCAACACTATATAAACAAAGGAAATAAGTTTTTTTTTTTTAAAACTACCTTACAAAAATTCAAATTACAAAAAATTACTAACAAAATATATAATTATGTGCTGTAGTACGAATTCTCTCCTAGTTACAATTTAATTAAAGAGCACTGTGAGAATATGAATTTGGCTAAAGAGTATATCTAACGCTGTCACCTGCCAAATCAAACTAGCGGATGTATATCTTCAGACATGCTTAAATATATACTTTCGAGGAAATTTATCTTTTAAAAAGCGAACTTCGATTTGACATTCTCTTCGATTTGACATTCTTCAGTGTCCCCTTTTTTTTATCGCTTTTGCACTTGTTACATCTGTAGTTGGTGGCGTAACCGATAAACCAAAAAGAAAAATCCAAAAATATATAGGGAAAAATGCCAAAATAAACCCGAAGTTATTTTTATTTGGACGTTTAATACCCAATGGTTTTGGATTGGAATAAAAATACACCAAATAATAAAAACGTGTCATTTAAAACCCAAAATAATAAGTGTTGTTATTTCCATACACACGATTTTTCAACAAAATTAAAATTCCAATTTTACCCTGGTTAATAAATTAATTATTAATTTTTAATATATAAATTCTCGGTTTTCTGTTAACCATATCAAACCGAATTAAACTTCTTTCTCTCTTCTTCCTCTTCTTCTTAATCAAAATCTCTAAAGTGATAGAAGCAAAAAGAGATTTTGTTCGTTTTGAGATTTTATCTCAGTTCAATGGCGTCAAACACCAGCAACGATAATTTCCTGCACATACCACGATAAAGAAACGGACCGCCTCCGACGCGGCGACGAGGAAGAAGCCCACCGCCTCCGTCTCGTGACCAGCCACAGTAGCAGGCGCCACAGGAGAAGAGGAAACTGGTGTTCGTGAAGGTGGATCAACTAAAACCAGGAACGAGCGGAGACTGTCATAAACCTGGTGATGCTTCTTCCTCTCATCTCCGACCTGCTCGGATCTCTGAGGGTCTCGTTGGTGATGACTGATGAGACTGCTTATATCTTCTTCACTGCTTGCAACAATAAAGGCGACTTCATCTGATTCCTCTTGCAATGTGGCTTTTAATTTTTTTTTAATTTTTGGTTAATTCTTTTGTTTGAATTACCTTTTGATCTCTTTAGAAAATTTCCAGAAACAAGAGGACGACGAAGATGAAAGAAATAGATTAAACCGGGGTTTAATCCCGGTTTGATATGGTTAACAGAAAACCGAGAATTTATATATTAAAAATTAATAATTATTTAGATAACCGGGGTAAAATTGGAATTTTAATTTTGTTGAAATATCGTGTANAAATTCCAATTTTACCCTGGTTAATAAATTAATTATTAATTTTTAATATATAAATTCTCGGTTTTCTGTTAACCATATCAAACCGAATTAAACTTCTTTCTCTCTTCTTCCTCTTCTTCTTAATCAAAATCTCTAAAGTGATAGAAGCAAAAAGAGTTTTTGTTCGTTTTGAGATTTTATCTCAGTTCAATGGCGTCAAACACCAGCAACGATAATTTCCTGCACATACCACGATAAAGAAACGGACCGCCTCCGACGCGGCGACGAGGAAGAAGCCCACCGCCTCCGTCTCGTGACCAGCCACAGTAGCAGGCGCCACAGGAGAAGAGGAAACTGGTGTTCGTGAAGGTGGATCAACTAAAACCAGGAACGAGCGGAGACTGTCATAAACCTGGTGATGCTTCTTCCTCTCATCTCCGACCTGCTCGGATCTCTGAGGGTCTCGTTGGTGATGACTGATGAGACTGCTTATATCTTCTTCACTGCTTGCAACAATAAAGGCGACTTCATCTGATTCCTCTTGCAATGTGGCTTTTAATTTTTTTTTAATTTTTGGTTAATTCTTTTGTTTGAATTACCTTTTGATCTCTTTAGAAAATTTCCAGAAACAAGAGGACGACGAAGATGAAAGAAATAGATTAAACCGGGGTTTAATCCCGGTTTGATATGGTTAACAGAAAACCGAGAATTTATATATTAAAAATTAATAATTATTTAGATAACCGGGGTAAAATTGGAATTTTAATTTTGTTGAAATATCGTGTATATAGAAATAACAAAACTTAGTATTTTAGGTTTTAAATGACACGTTTTTATTATTTGGTGTATTTTTATTCCAATCCAAAACCATTGGATATTAAACGTCCAAATAAAAATAACTTTGGGTTTTTTTTGGCATTTTTCCCAAAATATATATAGGATGAATACTCTTCTTTTTGAAGTTTCTTTATTTCACTTGTTCAACCTAGTACAAATGCGAGAGGGAGAGAAACTATTTATAGGCTTAGCAGTTTCCATTCGAATAGACTAGAGTGGAGTACATGCCGCGTGATTGGGTCGAACTCATGCACCTGTAAAAGACGGCTAAGTGCCGAAGTCACCACACTGAGACACTCTTGTTTGTGTGAAAATACATTCTTCAAATGAAGAAAACGAACATCACCACAAAGATCTTCAGAAAATTATCATTTACAGAAACTAGGGGTGGGCATTTCGGTTTAAGTTCGGGTTCGGTTTGGGTTTGGTTCGGTTTCGGTTTATTCGGTTTTGGTAAAACTCTAACCAAACTCAACCAAAGTTAGTTTGGTTTGGTTTGTGTTCGGGTCGGTTTATGTTTGGTTCGGTTCGGTTCGGTTTGGTTTTTGTATGGTTCGGTTTAATTCGGTTTAAAAATCAATTAATGTAACAAAATGAAATTGATTATGGTTTTATAATAGTTAATTAATCAAATAAATTAGAAAATTAAAATTAAATACCTAACATTAACCATAATTAAATCTATATTTATATTTAGTTAATTTATTAGAAATTTAAAATAAAGTAAAATAGAAACCAAATGCAAGCGTTTGTAGGTAAGATCACATATTTATATTTTTAATAGTATTATTAATTAATTTAAAAAACAGATTGGGTTATTAGTTCGGTTCGGTTTGAAACCGAACCGAACCGAACCATTTGGGTTGGGAAGAAACATAACCGAATGGTTGGAGTGTAGGATTGGGTTTGGTTTGGGTCGGTTTGGGTTCGGTTGGTTCGGTTCGGTTTAAATGTCCACCCCTAACAGAAACATAAAAATTCAAACATTGTACAAACTTGGCAAAGTTGTGTTCTATCTCTCAACCATTTTAGTAGACATAAGGGAAAATAGCATGCCGATTAGCCGGATAATTCTCAAACTTCCGGAGATACCAGCGGTGTGTTTCTCCAGCGGCGTATGTCAGATTAGCCGCCTACAAAAGAAAAAGACGTAAATACACTTTCTCATAAACAAAGCATTCCATTAGTGATCATGCAAATAAGAGAATGAACCGTACCACGAAACCAAAGAGTAACCAGATGTTTATGTCTGTTCCTCCACTCGCAATCAGTAAGCCCGCATATAAAACCTGAATTTTATAGCAATCATATCATTGAAAGAAGAGCTGAGAAATATAGAAGAGAGTTAAAGATATCTACTAGGGAGAGTTTATTACGATTTCTGCCAAGAAATGGGGACAAGAGACCATCCCAAACCAATCCCCATATGGAATTATATACTCTTTAGCTTGGCTTGGGTTTTCCCGGAGTGATCCCTACATTAACGTTTTTGTATGTCTTAGTATCATAAACATTAAACAATGAGCAAAAAAACTAGTTGTTAAAACTTACAAGAATGGCGTGACAGCGGCGCTGATGTATCCATCCCCATAGAAAAATAGCTCCACCAATCCACTGGAGTGATCCAAGCTTCGTCAGTGAGCTTATAGACAATAACAAATTAACTTCAGGGGATGAAGTATGACTTTTCCCATTAGCAATGAACTCAGCCACTTGATTTCCGGTGAATCTTGCTACCTCTGGAGCAATGTTTGAGCAGAGTGACAAAGGCGCTGTTACATAGAAACTAGAAACACAAATTAAAAGCCAAGCAAAAAAAAAAAAAAACAATATATCAAACTAAAGAGTTTCTTGAGAAACTTACAACAAACCAGCAAAATAACCGAGGAAGTGCATCCGAGCGGTAGGGCTATATTTGAATACATAGATTGACTCTATAAGCCGTCTCAAGACATGTATCTCCATCAGAAGAAGTAGAAACACCGCTCGCCACGCTTTGAACCGATGCTCAACGGGAGTCATATGAGATTTATGAATGGAGAAAACATGGGAACCTCCGGCTAAATGGCTTGCAATGTCTGATAACTGGAACTCACCAGAAGATAAAGGCGCCATTTCGTAAGCATACATCCAAGTTGCAGCAAGCAGGAGAGTCGTCCACACCACTCCAATAACATAAAAGTGAGCAAAGTATTTCTGAGGAATTGTAAACTTCTGCACAGAGAAATTACACAACAACAACTGAGACAAGGTTTAAGCCCAAAAAACGAAAACAGAACATGTCTGAACTTAAAACTAAAAAGTGTTCTGCTTTCTCGTTTCCTCAATCAGACTATGAGAACAAAAATTTCAAATCTTTTTCACATCTAACGTTAAAAATTTCAGAGAAATTGGGTAAAGTTACAAACTTTAGACGAATATACCTGAGAGGATGGGTGAAGAATCTTGCCTCTTCCAGCGAAACTCAAAACGAGATCACGAAAAGAGTCAAGCTTTGAAGTGGGTATTGAAGCAATCAACAAAGGAAGTATAGAGACGACCCAAACGGTGATCCAAGCGACTCTAACCAACCACACAATCTCCAAATCCATACTTTCTTCTCTCTGAATCACAAATAGGGTGAAAAGTATAATAAGTTGCAATAAATTGGAGAAACAGTTTTGATTTGAGAAGTAAAAGAATTCTTACTATTTTCTTCAATTTTCGTGGGAGGGAAAACAAAGCAGTTGTGAAGTCAATGGGTTGAGTCCTCCTCAATTTTGTGACTTTGGCTTTGATCACTGTCGATCTAACTGATAATCTCCAATTTAAGGTCAATGAACGCTTAATTATGTAATTAGGGGTAAAGAACAAAATCAATAATTGACTCGGTTTAGTTTTGGTTTAGCAAGTTGTGGTCCTTACCGGGCTGATTGTACTTAACCGTTGCCTAGCAATTTGGCTTGGCAATGCACGATATACTCTGTATCCAACTTTGGCTATCGTATCGACGAGCAACTCTTACCAATCTGGCTCACAATTGATTTTGCGACTCACCGAGGAGAAAGCAACGTCGACTTGGCCTCTTCCATCTTCACAGACCTCTCCGTTGGGTCTGATCTCAACCCAAAACGATGGTTTACAGGTTTAGTCATATTTTGGGCTTATATGATAACTTATGGTGGTTATCCGATTAGAAGGAAGAGGTCTGAAGAAGAAGAAAGAGATTTGTTGTATCATTTCGATAACCAATCCTGGAATTGGGCAGTCTCCTTTTTATGTTCAGTGTCTGTTGTAACTTCGTTTAGCTCTTTACTTGGTCTGTTACTTAATCTATTGTGTTTGATGTTTGCACGTTAGAATAAGAAGTAAAGAGACAGAGGATTTACGAGTTCCCAAGGCTTAGACCAGCCAAGGTACGTCTCGGTGAGCTTGACCGCGCTCACTAGAGGTTCCACTATGAACAAAGAACAGAGTACAACCCGAGAATCACACACCCTTACAGAAAGCTTAAACCCTTAAGAAGAAAGAAGGAAGATGATGAAGAACTCTCACCAAAACCCCAAAACCCTCTCAAACTCTCTCTGAACAAAAGGTAACTCTCTTTGTTGTCTTATCTTCTGTCTGATTGTCCTTCCCCTTAAAACCTCCTTGTCCCCTCTATTAATTCTCGTTTTTACCCTGTAGCAGTCTCTCTTGAGCTCCACGCTGAAGCTTGTCGCGATCTGCTACTCGACAGGATGCAGAGTCCTGTGTTCGTACAAGTTGTGGACCACTTCACTCTAAACCGACTTCTTAATAGGCTCAACACAGCAAGGCCCATTTACGGTTTAAGTCCACCAGCCCAAAACCATAATCGTTTTGACATTCTCCACCTCGATTGTGGTTAGGGCACAAACCCGAGAAACTCTACCGTCTCTCCTCCTTTCCCCGACATTAACCTGCCGAATCTGACCTACGACATTTACCTGCCGGATCCATCCTCCGACATTTACCTGTCGGAACAATAGCTCCTCAACCGGAGCCAATTCAGTCTCTGAGCAATCTCAGACGACTTAAAGCTTCTTCAAACTTCCACACCGTTACTGATTTTGTGAGAATATCAGCCAGATTCTCCAAAGTCCCGATCTTAGTCACAACCACGAGTCCATCCGCCACCACGTCTCGAATGAAGTTAAGACGAATAGCCATATGCTTAGTCTTCGAATGGAACACGCTATTCTTTGCCAAGCAGATCGCACTTTGAGAATCACTGCAGATTTCTACACTCTTTTGAGGAAATCCCAATTCCCTGGTAATTCCCTTTAACCACAACGCTTCTTTCCCTGCTTCTACTAGAGCCATGTACTCAGCTTCCGTTGATGACATAGCTACTACCTGTTGCAGTCCAGAGCACCAGCTGATTGTGTTTCCTCCTGCCTGAAACACATAACCAGTGATCGAACGACTTCTATCACGGTCAGCTCCATAATCACTATCGCAGTACCCTTTTAATTTAAATTTCTCAGATTTCTTGAATGTCATACTCAAGTCTTTAGAGTCTCTTATGTATCTGAGTATCCATTTAACAGCTTCCCAATGTTTTTCATTAGGTGCTCCCATAAAGCGACTGACCATATTGATTGCATAAGCAAGGGGATCCCACCATCGCGTACATCAAACTCCCAACAACACTAGAGTAAGGTACGTTCTTCATCCTAGCTTCAGTCTTAGCTTGATCTGCTTCCTTTGTACTGCATAGTTTAAAATGACAACCGAAAGGTGTTTGAACTGGCGTAAACTTGTCCATCCTAAACTTCTTAAGAACCTTTTCCAAATAGCCTTGCTGTGACAACTTCAACACACCTTTGCTTCTGTCCCTCGAAATGTCCATGCCTAGTATTCTACTTGCTGCTCCTAGGTCTTTTATTTCAAATTCACTGCTTAGGACTGTCTTTAGTTTGACAATCTCTGACATATCCTCAGCAGCCACCAGCATATCATCTACATAGAGTAGTAGATACACAAAACCATCCTCCTTGTAACACTTGAAGTACACACACGTATCAAATTGACTTCTTGTATACCCTTGTGACTTCATAAACTGATCAAACCTCAAATTCCATTGTCTTAGAGATTTTTTTAACCCATACAGAGATCTCTGTAACAAACACACCTCATTATCACCCTCTGAAAAACCTTCCGGTGGTTCCATAAGTATCCTTTCATCTAACCTTCCATGTAAGAAAGCCGTTTTCACATCTAACTGTTCCAACTCCATATCACGATCTACTACCATCGATAAAAACAGCCTTATAGTGACATGTTTAACCACTGGTGAGAAAACCTCATGATAATCAACTCCCTCAATCTGTGAAAAGCCTTTAGCAACCAACCTTGCTTTGAACCTAGGCTCCTCAACCCCTGGAATCCCTGGTTTGAACTTGAATACCCACTTGCAACCCACTGTTCTTTGCTTCTCAGACCTTGAAATAGATTTCCAAGTGTGATTCTTCTTATGAGATTCCATCTCCTCTTTCATTGCTTCTATCCATTGCTCCCTGTACGGTCCACTGATAGCTTCTAGATAGGTATTAGGCTCATCATCCATCAGTTCCGCAGCACTTAGAGCATAAGCAATTATATCAGCCTCGATATACCTACTTGGCTTCTTGACGTTTCTTCTTACTCTATCTCTTGCCAATAGGTAGTTATCAAGGGGTGAATTTGAGACTTCATATTCAGACTCTTCTCCCGAGTCTTCTTCTTCCTCTTCTTGATCAGAAACTTGCACCTTCACCAGAAGTTTCTCCTGTAGTACTTGACTCACCAGCATTGTCTTCCTCAGGGAGTTCAAATGTGACTTTCTTTTTCCCTTTTAGGTCTGATATCTTGTCTAGCTCAGTAGACTGATTCCAGATATCCTTGTAAACAATATCCTCACAGAAGATAGTGTCACGACTGACAATGCATTTCTTGTCTTCTAGACTCCAGATTCTATAACCTTTCACACCTTGAGGATAGCCCATGAAGACTCCCTTCTTAGCTCTAGGTTTGAGCTTGATCAACATGGTAATAGACTAGACATCCAAACCTCCTCATATGTGAATAATCTGGTTCTTTCCCAGACCACACTTCTTCTGGAATTTCAAAGTTTAGTGGTGTAGATGGTGTTCGATTGATCATGTACACCATAGTAGATGTAGCTTCAGCCCAGAAGGATTCACCCAGTCCAGTCTCAATCAAGAGACTTCTTACTTTCTCCAGTATGGTCTGATTTAACCTCTCAGCGACTCCATTTTGTTGAGGGGTGTACGGACACATCTTGTGCCTTAGGATCCCATGAAGCTTACAATGGTCGTCGAAGGTCTTGTTGCAGTATTCAAGACCATTATCCGTCCTTAAGGCTTTCAACTTCTTTCCACACTGATTCTCAGTGATTGTCTTCCACTCAACAAATCTCTCATAAGCTTCATCCTTAGTCTTGAGAAAAAAGACCCATACCTTTCTTGAGAAATCATCAACAAATGACATGTAGTATTGGGACTTAGACAAACTTGGAGTGACATTAGGAGATCCCCACAAATCCGAATGGACATACTCCAAAGGTTCTTTGGAAGTATGAGTTCCTGTCTTGAATGATTTCCTGTGAGCCTTACCAAGAATGCAACATTCACACTGTTTAAAGTCTTTAAACGTGCTTGAGCTTATTAGCTCCTTCCTGACTAACTGCTGTAGTCCTCTTGCACTCAAATGGCCCAGTCTACTGTGCCACAAGTCGGTTGTATTTACTGACTTGACAGCCGCATTAGCCTGCTCCACCTCAGGTTTACCATCTAGAAAGTAAAGAGTGTCCTTGTAATCACCAGCTAACACTTCTCTCTCTTTATAGAAAACTTGCATCCAGAAGTTTCTTGACTGAAACCAACACCCGAGTATTTCTAATTGTCCCAGAGAGATCAGGTTCCTCCTAGCTGTTGCTGAATACCTGACTTGCGTTAATACAACTGATGTGCCGTTGTAATTAACAATCTTTACTTTCCCAATCGCTGTTACTTCACAATAGGAATCATTTCCCATTAGGATTCTCCCTCCATCGATTTCTTTCACATCAAACATCAAGTCTTTTCTGAATGTCAGATGGTATGAACATGCTGAATCCAGAATCCACTCTTCTCTAGCAACATTTACCGAGACTGATAGCATCACAGGTTCTGCCCATTCAGCTTTTGCAACACTAGCTTATCCAACCTCGAGTTTACTATTGTTTGATGACTGCTTCTTCTTAGGACAATCCTTTTTAAAATGTCCTTCTTCTCCACATATCCAACACTCTCTGCCTTTAGGCCTTGACTTAGACCTACTGTTGTTTTGCTTTCCTTTACCTTTCGTCTCTGTTCTTCCTCTTGCCTGAATGACCAACCCTTCACTCTCTGACTGCAGTTTGTATATCCCTTTATCCTTCAGCTCCAACTCAATAGAATCGGCTGCTCTGATAACTTCCTTCTTGGTGGTAGTACTTCTTCCACTGCTGTACTTGAGAGTGTGAACCAGGCTTTCAAACTGCTTCGGCAAGCTGTTCATGAGAATTGCTGCATGATCCTCGTCACTCATCTCAACATGCACACTCGACAAATCTGATATCAGTTTGTTAAACACGTCTAGGTTCTTGTCGAGATTCTTTGAACTATCCATCTTAAAGCTGTAAAACCTTTGCTTCAAGTAAAACCTGTGAGGTAGTGTCTTAACTTGATACTCAGATTCCAGTGCATTCCACATATCGTATGCTGTAGGTTCCTTCATGACCTTTCTCAGAACAATATCGTGTAGGCTCATGCTCAAGAGATTCCTCTCCCTCTGATCCTTCTCAAGCCACTTTGGATCAGATCTAACTCGTTCTTCTGCTTGTTTTTCATCTTCCCCCTCCTTAACGTTGTCCTTATCGTCTCCAGCTTTTACAAACGCCGAGGCAGGTAACAAGGCAGATTCGAGTCCCAAAATCTCTAACTGAGCATGAATCTTATGTTTCCACAAAGCAAAATCTCCTTCTCCATCAAACTTTTCTACTTCAAACCTTCCTTGAGTGGGTTCCATACTCACCTAGTTCTTCTACCAGATAACTAAGTGAATAACTTCCACTACAACCCAGGAGTTACCGATCTACAAACCTTTATAGATCTACTACCCAGAAAACCCACAATGTTCGCACCTTTCTTAGATTTAGTACCTTAGACACGCTTGAGCTGCAACCTGAAGCTCTGATACCACTTGTTGTAACTTCATTTAGCTCTTTACTTGGTCTGTTACTTAATCTATGTTGTGTTTGATGTTTGCAGGTTAGAATAAGAAGTAAAGAGACAGAGGATTTACGAGTTCCCAAGGCTTAGACCAGCCACGGTACGTCTCGGTGAGCTCGACCGCTCACTAGAGGTTCCACTATGAACAAAGAACAGAGTACAACCCGAGAATCACACACCCTTACAGAAAGCTTAAACCCTTAAGAAGAAAGAAGGAAGATGATGAAGAACTCTCACCAAAACCCCAAAACCCTCTCAAACTCTCTCTGAACAAAAGGTAACTCTCTTTGTTGTCTTATCTTCTGTCTGATTGTCCTTCCCCTTAAAACCTCCTTGTCCCCTCTGTTAATTCTCGTTTTTACCCTGTAGCAGTCTCTCTTGAGCTCCACGCTGAAGCTTGTCGCGATCTGCTACTCGACAGGATGCAGAGTCCTGTGTTCGTACAAGTTGTGGACCACTTCACTCTAAACCGACTTCTTAATAGGCTCAACACAGCAAGGCCCATTTACGGTTTAAGTCCACCAGCCCAAAACCATAATCGTTTTGACATTCTCCACCTCGATTGTGGTTAGGGCACAAACCCGAGAAACTCTACCGTCTCTCCTCCTTTCCCCGACATTAACCTGCCGAATCTGACCTACGACATTTACCTGCCGGATCCATCCTCCGACATTTACCTGTCGGAACAATAGCTCCTCAACCGGAGCCAATTCAGTCTCTGAGCAATCTCAGACGACTTAAAGCTTCTTCAAACTTCCACACCGTTACTGATTTTGTGAGAATATCAGCCAGATTCTCCAAAGTCCCGATCTTAGTCACAACCACGAGTCCATCCGCCACCACGTCTCGAATGAAGTTAAGACGAATAGCCATATGCTTAGTCTTCGAATGGAACACGCTATTCTTTGCCAAGCAGATCGCACTTTGAGAATCACTGCAGATTTCTACACTCTTTTGAGGAAATCCCAATTCCCTGGTAATTCCCTTTAACCACAACGCTTCTTTCCCTGCTTCTACTAGAGCCATGTACTCAGCTTCCGTTGAT
>NC_025699.1:24566709-24638371 GCF_000633955.1 Camelina sativa
CGCTCACTAGAGGTTCCACTATGAACAAAGAACAGAGTACAACCCGAGAATCACACACCCTTACAGAAAGCTTAAACCCTTAAGAAGAAAGAAGGAAGATGATGAAGAACTCTCACCAAAACCCCAAAACCCTCTCAAACTCTCTCTGAACAAAAGGTAACTCTCTTTGTTGTCTTATCTTCTGTCTGATTGTCCTTCCCCTTAAAACCTCCTTGTCCCCTCTGTTAATTCCCATTTTTACCCTGTAGCAGTCTCTCTTGAGCTCCACGCTAAAGCTTGTCGCGATCTGCTACTCGACAGGATGCATAGTCCTGTGTTCGTACAAGTTGTGGACCACTTCACTCTAAACCGACTTCTTAATGGGCTCAACACAGCAAGGCCCATTTACTGTTTAAGTCCACCAGCCCAAAACCATAATCGTTTTGACAGTGCCAGACTTAAACGACAACGTAGGGATAATTACATTCTTTATTTAAATCGACAACGTAATAGAGCACCACATCGTCGTTTTCTTCTTAAACTGCTTTTCGTGAACTACTCTTTCTCCTCTCCAGGCGACACAAAGGGCGATAAAGCAAAACATATATCTTCTGTAAGGAGTATCACTGAAATCACTGAAATCACTGAAATCACTGAAATCACTGAAATCACTGAAAACTCAATCCAACAAATAAAGTTGGGCCTTGAAGAAATGATCAAGCCCACTGCAGTTTGTTTATTCATCTTGGTCTCCAACGGTAACAAGGAAAAGGTGTTCACCCCATGTGCTCGGACTCGACACCAAATACAGTTCACACTATGGTCCAAATAAGGAACCAATTCTTTGCTCTTGCCTCATCAATCTTGTGCAACTAATGGAGACACTTGTCAGACATCTACCTACCTTTATAATCATTAGGTTATCATGTATTCTCCTATATAAAGACAAATGATTTAATCAGAAAACTAATCAATGAAGAAATATCTTTGAGCCGCTCTTTCTCTGTTTCTAACCTAGAGCTTCAGCTCTTGCTTTCATGGTATCAAAGCTCTGGTAGTACGCCTCAATGGCTACAACAGAGTCTTTTTCTTCCGCTCCTCTCTCTATCTCTCAGGTTGTGACTCTCAAACTTACAGAGTCCAACTATCTGCTATGGAAGACTCAGTTTGAGTCTTTTCTCTCACCACAAATGCTGCTCGGCTATGTCAATGGCTCAATCTCTCGTCCGGAACCTACTCACTATGTTACTGGTGCTGCTGGAATCACTACAGAGCCAAATCTGGAGTTTACTAATAGGATTCGCAATGATCAGCTTGTCATGGCGTGGATCTTCGGTTCTCTGTATGAACCTGCTTTGAGGGTGGTCTATGGTATGCAATCTGCAAAAGAGGTATGGAATGCTTTCGCTAATAAGTTTAATAGGGTTTCCACCACTAGGAAGTTTGAACTTCAGAACTGCCTGCGTGCTTGTATTAAGTTAGGGAGAACTATGGAAGAGTATCTTAGTGAACTTAAGCAAATCTTCGATTAGCTTGACTTTATTGGATTTCCTATGACTGATTTGGAAAAGATTCACGGTTTATTGTCTGGCTTGGGAAAAGAATACGAATATGTTTCCATGGTCATTGAGCACTCTATGGACTATGTTCCTGGTCCTTGCTATGAGGATGTGGTGTTCAAAGGCACAGCCTTTGACGATAAGCTCAAGACTTATCCTCTGCTTTTGCTTTTACTCCTCATCTAGCTTTTTAGGCTGAGAAAAGTTACTTTGATAGAGGAGGTTCATGCAACCGAGGTGGCAGATCTGGTGGAGGTTACAGAGGTCGAGGTAACTACTCTACTCAAGGTCGTGGCTTTCAACAACATAGTCGGGGTACACCATGACAAGACAGTCAGAATAAGACGACAGGATCTTCTAGACCAACCTGTCAAATTTGTGGCAAGTATGGTCACAATGTGTATGACTGCTACAACCGCTTCAATGAAGACTATGTCCGACAAATAACTACTGCCTTAGCTGCCATGCGTAACTCTGAGGGTGATTCTCACAATAACGGTACTGAGTGGCTACCTGACAGCCGACTTGCGGTCACAGAAAAGACGCATTGGTTGTGTATGCGAGACACCTAGATCGTGCATAACCCGTTTCAGCCACTTGAGTTCTTTAGTGATATACGCCATGGCACGATATTCTGCTTCTGCTGAAGACATACTCACAATCTTTTGTTTCTTCGTTTTCCAAGAGATTGGTGAAGAACCAACTTTTATGAAATAGCCAAAAACAGATCACCTAGTTTGAGTAATCAGAATCACACCATCCTGTGATCTGAAAATCGGTGTGAGCTTTGAGCAAAATACCTTGGCCAGGATTACCTTTTAAATAACGAACAACATGCAACACATCATCCCAATGATCTTCTCGTGGCGTTTACATAAATTAAGCAAGAAAGTGGACACAAAATGCCAAGTCGGGGCGTGTGGCGACCAAGTAGATGAGACGGCCAAGTAGACGGCGATAAGATTCAGGCGCAAGTAGAATAGGAGAGGTAGACACGACCAGTTTATGAATCTGTTCGAGAGGGAAAGCATCCGGTTTGCAACCCATCAGACCTCCATCAGCAACAATCTCAAGAGCGTATTTTCTGTGACTAAGATAAAACCCTTGAGAACTGCGAGGCACCTCTATACCCAAAAAATACTTCAAAGGACCCAGGTCTTTCATCTTAAAACATGTTGCTAAGTAGCATTTGAAGATAGTGAGTGCCTCATTTGAATTACTAGTGACAATCATGTCATCAACATAGATAAGTATATTGATTCGAATGCCTCCTTTATCAAAGAAAAACAAAGAGTAATCTGAAAGGGACTGCAAAAATCCATATTCTCGTAAAGCACCAGTTAGTTTTTCAAACCAGCAGCGAAGTGCCTGCTTTAAACCGTACAGAGATTTGTGTAGACGACATACCTTCTTCTCATCATTGGTGAAATATCCAGGTGGGGGCTTCATATAAACTTCCTCTGTTAAATCTCCGTGCAAAAACGTATTATGTACATCCATTTGATGCACAGACCAGTCGTTACCTGCAGCAAGTTCCAAAAACATTTGAACTGTCTGCATTCGAGCCACCGGGGCAAAAGTTTCAACGTAATCCACAACCTTGATTTATTTGTTGCCAAGAGCAACCAAACACGCCTTGTATCGTTCAATTATCCCATCTGAATTGTGTTTAATTTTGTAGACCCAATCGCTTTCTTCCCAGGAGGCAGATCCTCAATCATCCAAGTATGATTATCTTCCAAAGCATCAACTTTAGAACCCATTGCATTTTTCCACACATCTTCTCTTGACAGCTTGATTAAATGTTTTAGGTTTGATATGCTCAAATTTACCCGGAGCTACTCTCTCAAATTAAGAGATCACTGTAATACTTAGGGGTCGAATTCCACAAGGACTCAAGTCTACACAATAAATTATAGAGTTTTATAATTATGCTAAACAAATTGATTTAAATAAAGAAAAGCAATGCAAAATATTAAATAAAACCTGTTGTAAATTCAGAAGATCAAAAAGCTAGGCCTAGAGAATTTCTCAGGAAATTATGAATTATAAATCAATCAATAAATTAGGATTCAAGCAATTAAGAACAGATCTAGAACTCTATACACTTTTGTAAATTAAATCAGTTCTCACTGCAAATAATATCTAAATTTAAAACCAGAAAATCCAAATCTCTTTGTAAAATTCTAGGTAATAAATCAGCAATAAAATCAGGTTTAGATTGTTCACAAAATTATTAAATCAAATCTCTTTGCAAGAAATAATTTTGCTCATCAAAAGGTTTTATCAGGAAAACAATTATATTCTCATATCAATTTATTTTCCTAAAGTATTAATTCTAGATGGCCAATCAAGGATTAATATGAAGAACAACCTAAGATGAAGATCTAGATAGATAATGAATCCTAAATAATCAGATCTAATAATTCATAAAATCCCTGTGAAAAACCCTAAACCTAACAAGCAAACTACTCAGACATAATCAATGAAGAACAAGACATGATTCTGAATAATAAGCAATAGAGATTAAAAGAGTAAGAAAGGAGTTTAAGAATTCTTCTCTCAAAGCAGTTCAGATCTCTCTCTCCAATAGCTCTCAAAAATCTCTCAGGGTTGCAGAAAAATAAAACTTGCTAGAATAAAACTTAAGGGTTTGGAAAACCTAAAAACTATATATATATATGTATGTCCTAAAACACGTCAGGGACTTATGTTGCAAATATGGAAAGCTTCGGGCAACTTTGTAAAACTTCCAAATTTGGCTCTCTCGTCGGTTTGGACTGGGTGTCGATCGATGCTAAGGCAGTGTCGATCGACACTCCCTCTCTGTTCTGAATCCAAGTTCTTTTCCTCCGAATTATTGCTCCAAACTGATCCAAATCACTCCACTTTGCTCTATCCATGCTAAAAACCTGTAAAGACTCAAAAACAATCTAGAAACAAATGAAAAGACACTAAAAGACTCCTTATATCATGGTTAAAAACCACAAAAACCATGATATATCAACTCCCCCAGACTTAGCCTTTGCTTGCCCTCAAGCAAAACAGAAACTTAGACCTGTGAAAGAGGTTTGAAAACAGGGAACTCACTCAACTGCATGATGATTCTTATTCACACTCTTCATTTACCTGACTCAAGAACTTACTTCTTATACTTAACCATGATAAGCATCAACATTCCTTACTCAAATCCCACAATCCTTTGGAATCTCTGAAATCTCCATTGTCATCTCATTAGTCAATATTAAAGCACAAATAAGGTGAATTCTTACCTTGGGTGTATTGATCAGTGGCATGTGGACTCTCTTCAGGCCAAGACATTCTTCTTACATCTCCTTTCCTCTCCCTTTTCTCACTTCCATTTTTTTTCTTTTCTCTCTTTTCTTATTTTTTTTTTCTTCTAATCAAAGGTGTAAGCGAATACCGGGGTCATCGGTAATTTACCTACCCCTCGCTTCCAAGCTTTGTGTGATCATTTGACTCAAGAGTAGAATAATGAGGTCACTGGTAATTTACCTACCTCTCTAAACTGATCAAAATCATCTCATCTTTTATTCTCTCTTTTTCTGATTTTTTTTTTTAAAAAGCACTGAAGGGAAGAGAGAGGGGAGACATACTTTGAAAAATTGCATTGTCTTGTATGGCCTGAAGAAGAAGTCTAGTCCACTGATTTCCAACCCCAAAGTAAGAGATTAAGTCCGGTTAAAATCCTGATAAAAGTTGAGACAACGTTAGATCAATCAGATATCCATTGAATAAGGGCTTTCAGGATTGTTGATAAGGCTCATAGTCTTTCTAAGCTTCAGTTCTGAGATCAAGCATAAACAAATAATCATTAGAGTGTTAGCCAAATAAGAGAAATCATTAGTCAAGATCATAATTCCCAAAGACAAAAAGAAAAATTTTGAAAAATTTGACTCAAACTTTATGGTTTTGACTGACACAACTGAAACTCAAAAACAGAAAACATAGTTAGTAACTAACCTCCCCCAGACTTAAACAACACTGTCCCCAGTGTTATCAAGTAAGAGGAAAGCAAAAATAGAAATAAAATAAACAAAAATCAAAATCAAAAGAAAAAGAAAAACCTACCAGTGGGTTGCCTCCCACTAAGCGCTTGTTTTCAGTCATTAGCTTGACTGTGGTGGAGTTCAGGCATCCGTAGGATCAGAACATGGCATTGAGGTCCTCTTCATCCAAGGTGGTGTATAAGCTTTAGGTGCATGAGGTTTTCCAAGGATGTGAGGAACAAGACCATGGCGAAACTTAGGTATGGGAGGATATCTCTTCTGTTCTGCAAAATCATCAACAGAAGAAACAAGCACTCTATGATAATCTTGTGGCTTGGTTAACTGCAAAACAGTTTTTCTCTCTTTGAAATTCTTGTTGATGATAGGAGGAGGATTAGGTGCAGAAGAGGTGTACCTTTGCCTTACCTGAGGACTCTGGAGGGTGGAATGGGAGACTTTTTGTTTGGGAACAGGTTTCTGTCTTGGAGCTTCAACTTTGGACAAACTTTGTCTCGAATGTGGAGGGGTGTCGATCGATGCCTCCTTGTTGGTGTCGATCGACACTGAGCCTGATGCCCGTGTTGCAGAAACTTTTTCAGCAGAAAAAGTCTGTCTATCAATAGTAGGAGCCCTCCTCAGCTTATCCATCTCAAAATGCATACTCAATCCATCCACATTCAGTGTTATGTGTCCCTTCTGCACATCTATGATGGCACCAGCTGTAGCCAAGAAAGATCTTCCTAAGATGAGAGGATCTTTAGGCTCTTGATCATACTTTAGCACCACAAAGTCAGTGGGAATCATGAAGTTGCCAACCTTAACTGGAATATCCTCTAAAACACCTTCAGGAGTTCTTCGAGAGCGATCAGCCAAGATAAGAGAAATCTGAGTTGGCTTGAATTCTGTCATTCCAAGTTCACAGCAACAGAATGTGGCATCAAGTTGATGTTAGAGCCAAGGTCACAAAGTGAGTGAGAAAACCTTCCTGCTGAGATTGAGCAATCAAGTACAAAGCTTCCAGGATCTGGTAACTTCTTAGCAGTCCTACATTGAATGATTGCACTCACTTCCTTAGAGACAACCACCTCTTGCTTCCTCTCTTTCTTCCTCTGTGAAGGTTGGTTTAACAAAATTGCACTGACATCCTTAGTAAGCAGTGCTCCTTCTTCAGGGCTCAAACCATTGGATACCATTCTCTTGACATAGCGCTTAAGAGGTGGTGAAAGCTTCACTGCATCAATTAAAGGCATCTCAATCATCACCTTGTCCATCATTGCTTTGCATCTAGCTTCCTCCATCTCTTGCTTAGACTTTCTTGGCTTGGGAAAAGGAACCTTAGGCTTGTAGACCCTTTCAGCAGCTGGAACCTGAGATTTTGCAGTTTCTGGGTTCGTCTGAGAGGAGTGTCGACCGACACCCAGGTGGTGTCGATCGACACCATCATCTGAAACCGAGAGATTGGTCGATTTCTCTTCTTTTTCTGCAGAAGCAATTTCACCATCATCTTCATCTCGCACTGATATGGCATTGCAAGCATGTCTGGGGTTTGACTCAGTTCTTGCTGGAAGAACACTCTCTTGTCGTTTAACAGACCCAGCAGTCTGTGCAACTTGAATCTCCAGCTTCTTAACATGAACATTCAATGCATCAATCTTCCCATTCAGCTCAGTGTAGACATTGTCAATCTTCCCATTGAATGTCACTGTCAATTGCTCCTGTCCTTGCAGAAGCTGCTCAAGCATGGCTTCCATTCTACTCTCTGAAGAATTCTTAGGAGGTGGAGACTGATAAGATGAGTTCCCATATGTCCTTGTATAGCCATTGTTCTGTTGTTGCTGCTGATACTCTGGCTTGGAAGTGTAGCCTGAAGAGTTCCCACTGTAAGGCCTATTGCCTTGCTGATTTCCAAACCGCTGTCCCTGATTCCCATACACATAGTTCACATCTTCCTCTTGGTGTCCTTGATCAGGTTCTGGCTCATATGTCTCAACCTCAGCAGCAAAATGAACAGATTTCTTACCCATAAGGAGATTATGCACTGAATCCAGCTTAGCATTAACAGAAGCTAACTGGTTTGAATCAAATCCTCCATGCAATCTCTTCCTTTCAGCATCTGCTCCCTTAGTGCTATTGCTAGAAGCCAAATTCTCAATCAAAACTTCAGCATCTTCTGGAAATCTTGTTTTGAAATTCCCATGACTTGCAGCATCCAAAGCTAACTGATACTTCCAGTCACACCCTCTGAAAAAGATACTCAGCAATTGTACCTTTGAAAAACCATGGTGTGGACAATCCCTTTGGTAAGCCTTGAATCTCACCCAAGCTGCTTTGAAGGCTTCATCTGGTCTATGCTTGAAAGAGGATAGCTTGACACTCAACTCATCTGACATTGCATCATCATAGAAATGGTTGAGGAAAGCCACTTTGACTTGTTGCCAAGATGTCAAAGATCCAGCTGGCAACTGTTTCAACAACTGAGATGCCTCTCCCGCAAGTGAGTAAGGGAAGAGCTTGCAGAATATGAAGTCCTCAGTCACTCCATTAGCCTTGATACTTGTCACAAGATCCTCAAAATGCTCAATATGGTCTAGAGGCTTCTCATTGGGCAAAGCAGAGAAAGGTCTCTGCCCAACTAGCTGAAAGTAAGCAGGCTTCAGCTCAAAATCATTCCTCTGAAAAGGGGGAGGAACAATAGCGGACCGGTTCTCATACACCAGATCAGCCCGGTTGTAGTCAGCAATGGTCCGGATTAGATCCCGGTTGTTCTTCTGTCGTCGAACTGGGTTCTGTACGTGGTTGGCAGCTCCACGCACGTCTGCAGCTGGGTGTCGATCGATGCCACCTGGTTGGTGTCGATCGACACCAAGGTTCGGATCATCAACGACACCAGCTTGCTGGTTCACGACAGCCTGCTCGTTGACAACAGGTTCAGCAATCACGTTTCCTTCTGCATCAAGCTTTTGGCCCTGCTCATTGCGCAAGTGGCCCTCTTGATCCCTCAAAACACCAGCCTCATCACGCATCAGAATGATCGTATTAACCATCTTCAGAGATTTGGCTGCTTTTCTGTTCTCACGCTCAAGTTTTCCCAACTCTTGGTTTGAAAGCTTCAGAATTGGACCAGTCTTGTTGCTCCTTGTGTTAGGCTTATTAGGCATACACCTGAAACACACAAGAGAGAAGAAAACAAAAGCGTGTTAGTTTGAAAATAAAAAGAAAAATTTAGACAAAATCTAAAACTCAAATCTAATGGTAGATCAAAGAGTCCCCGGCAACGGCGCCAAAATTTGATATGCTCAAATTTACCCTAGAGCTACTCTCTCAAATTAAGAGATCAATGCAGTACTTAGGGGTCGAATTCCACAAGGACTCAAGACTACACAATAAATTATAGAGTTTTATAATTATGCTAAACAAATTAAATTGAATTAAAAATAGTAATGCTAAATATTAAATAAAACTGTTGTAAATTCAGAAGATCAAAAAGCTAGGCCTAGGGAATTTCTCAGGAAATTATGAAATATTAAATCAATCAATAAATTAGGATTCAAACAATTAAGATCAGATCTAGAACTCTAAACACTTTTGTAAATTAAATCAGTTCTCACTGCAAATAATATCTAAATTTAAAACCAGAAAATCCAAATCTCTTTGTAAAATTCTAGGTTAAAAATCAGCAATAAAATCAGGTTTAGATTGTTCACAAAATTATTAAATCAAATCTCTTTGCAAGAAATAATTTTGCTCATCAAAAGGTTTTATCAAGAAAATCAATTATATTCTCATATCAATTTAGATTCCTAAGGTATTAATTCTAGATGGCCAATCAAGGATTAATATGAAGAACAACCTAAGATGAAGATCTAGATAGATAATGAATCCTAAAAAACAGATCTAATAATTCATAAAATCCCTGTGAAAAACCCTAAACCTAACAAGCAAACTACTCAGACATAATCAATGAAGAACAAGACATGATTCTGAATAATAAGCAATAGAGATTAAAAGAGTAAGAAAGGAGTTTAAGAATTCTTCTCTCAAAGCAGTTCAGATCTCTCTCTCCAATAGCTCTCAAAAATCTCTCAGGGTTGCAGAAAAATAAAACTTGCTAGAATAAAACTTAAGGGTTTGGAAAACCTAAAAACTATATATATATGTATGTCCTAAAACACGTCAGGGACTTATGTTGCAAATATGGAAAACTTCGGGCAACTTTATAAAACTTCCAAATTTGGCTCTCTCGTCGGTTTGGACTGGGTGTCGATCGATGCTAAGGCAGTGTCGATCGACACTCCCTCTCTGTTCTGAATCCAAGTTCTTTTCCTCCGAATTATTGCTCCAAACTGATCCAAATCGCTCCACTTTGCTCTATCCATGCTAAAAACCTGTAAAGACTCAAAAACAATCTAGAAACAAATGAAAAGACACTAAAAGACTCCTTATATCATGGTTAAAAACCATAAAAACCATGATATATCAAGGTTCAACCACATCTGTTATGGCCACCAAATATGCACGATGGGTGGTTGAGAAACGAGTACAGCCCACATAACTTTTAATTGGATAGAGAGATGTAGATGTACCCAAGAACCGTGTTTGTGCGGTGTTCGTCTGATAGTCTTGGAGTTTAACCGGAGGGTTGCGATGGCGTTGACCGCAAGGAAGCGGAAGGACCTCCGGTACCGGAGCAGGTTGATCCGGTGAGGAGGACGAACACGGAGTCGGTGCCGGAGTAGATTCGAGAGTCGGTAGCGGAGTGGATTCAGTAGTCGGAGGCCGGGAAATCGAGTTTGTCGGAGATTGTGCTGCATCGTAGTCGAGGATGAAGATGTGTCTGCTGTTGAAGACAAACTACCGGGTATTGGTAATGGGTCAGGGGATATTGTTGGGCCTGGAACCGGAGAAAGCTTAACGGGCTGAGGACCTTCATCAGAAACCGGGCCAAGAGTATTGGTAACCCAAAGAGCTTCATCTTCTTCGTTTTCTTGGTTGAGACCATTCCAAACAATAGAGGGTTGGAACGGAAACTCAGTTTCACAGAACCAAACATCACGTGATGTGAAAGATTCATCGCGATCAAGATCATAGAGTCGCCAAGCCTTTTTGCCATATGGATATCCCATGAAGATACTTACGGCTTCGTGAAGCAAATTTATCACCCTTATGCGATTGATTGGTCTCATAGCATAGACTGCCGAAAACCCTGGGATGATCATAAGTTGGGGCTGTGCAGTGTAATTTCTCATACGGAGTGAGCCCATTCAAGACTGAACTTGGCGTTCGGTTGATCAAATAACCAGCAGTTAAAACACATTCGCCCCAAAATTTTATTGGAAGATTTGCTTGAAAACGCAGAGCTCTAGCGATGTTCAAGATGTGTCTATGTTTTCTCTCAACGCGGGCATTCTGCTGAGGAGTTGCGACGCAGGAGGTTTCATGGATGATGCCATCACTGTGAAAGAAAGCACTCATACTCATGAACTCGGTACCATTATCACTTCGAAATCGTTGTACTTGTTTCAGAAATTGTCAACGCGCCATTGAAATCAATTTTTTGAGATTTTGAGCTGTTTGAGTTTTTTCATGTTGAAGACAAATCCAAACACTGCTGGAAAAATAGTCAACTATAGTAAGAAAATAGCGAGCACCAGAGGAAGAGGAAGTGTGATATGGTCCCCAAAGATCAACGTGGATGTGTTAAAAAATAGACTTCGTTTTATTATCACTGATTGGAAAACAAGACCTTGTTTGCTTAGCGCGGAAACAGACATCACACGCCTTATTAATAAGTGTAAAATCAATAGAAACAGAAACATGCGGAAGTGAACCAACTACTCTAGTAGACGGATGTCCCATCCTGTGATGCCACAACTCATAACTTTGGACCTCCTTTGATGTGACTAAGGCGACAAACTCCGTTCTGCAAAAGCAAAAAATGCCACGCTCACGCTTACCCGCTCCAATCATCATCCTCGAAGCGCGGTCCTGAATGACAAGAAACTGATCAGCCATTTGGACGACACAATGGTTCTCATCCATCAACTGTCCCACTGAAATAAGATCTGACTGTAATTGGTCTACAAATAAAACTGATTTCAAAACCAGATTTGAACCTAGCACAACAGTGCCCTTTTGACAAGCTATGCGTTGGTGACCATCTGCCAATATTATTAAAACTGGTTTCGTAGTATGTACATTTTCAAGCATATCAAAATTTCCCGTTAAGTGGTGGGAAGCTCTTGTATCTAATATCCAAGAAGCAGAACACTTACCGAAGAGTTTTTTGTTGCTTGAGCTAGCACCACCAGTTGACCGACCGTTCAGAAGCTTCACCAGATACTGCCACTGGATATCACTGAGTCCACTCACACCATCACGGTCTTTCTCCGTAATCACATAGTTGACATGTTCCTCAGGAGGAACCGGTGGAACATGAACAACATTCGAATAGCTCACACTACGAGGTTTGGGAAGTGGAGTAGAGCCACGTCCTTTGCCTAGAAAGAGGCGACTGCGAGGGCGATCTCCCCACCATTCAGGATATCCAATTAATTAAGCTGTCCGAGGTATGACCGTCGTGGTTACAGTGTTTGCACACGGTCGAGACATCAGTAGGTCAAGGGGAAGGAAGAGTACAAGATCGTTGATGAGCTGCATATGCGGAGACTTCAGCAACCACGTCACTCTTGTGAACATTGAGTTTGAGATCTTCCTCCTGACGAACCACATTGTAAACCTCTTCCATGGGTTGTATTGGTATACGAGATACCAAACTCGACCGTACTATCTGGAAACCATCATCAAGACCCGCAAGAAACTCATGGACTTTATCTTCCTCACGGTCTTGCTCTTGTAGTGCCGTTAGATTACATTCACATTTACCGCACTTATAGAGACGCAATAGCCCGTGGTTTTCCATGCTATCCCATATGCGATTCAACTTGCCATAGTAGGCTTCAATCACAAGACCTCGTAGCTTGCAACAAGCAAGCTCGGCCTTCAGTTGTTGGACACAGGGTCCATTAGTCACTGAGAAACGCTTCTTCAGATGATCCCACAAATCTTTGGCTATGTCCTGATGAGAGATGTTGGAATGCAGAGACGGATGTAAAATAAATATGAATCTATTGTATATTATATATATATATATATATATATATGTGTGTCTCAAATTTGTATCAAAGAAAAAAGTAGTTCGAAATTGTTATCCATACAAGCATATGACTCTACCTTACACAATCAGCACTAATTAAGAATCGAACTACCACCAAAGCAAGCTTAGCTAACGACCACATAATGGTTAATTAATATGGATCATTTGATGACTTCTTAAACTTGTGTGATACCACATGCAAACAAAAACAAAAAATAACTCTTGATCGTTCCACCATACAACTCGTCGTCGGAAAATCGGTAATTTCATACCCCAGCTAAGGGGATATGTTCAATTCCTACACCATGTTTAATATTGTGCTAATCCATACACTAAATTTAATAAAATTCAAATTCATAGCCCCAACTCGTAAAACAGTGTTAAAACATACATAAACCCCTAACGGTGTTAAGAGTCCTTCAACGGTTGCTTACATGGATGCCACATATGAAACGACGTCGTTTTGAAAATAAAAAAAGAGCTTCTTTTGTTAAAATGACGTATTTTTCCTTTTCTTCTTCCTTCTCTTTTCTTCCTCCTATCTTTTCGGCCTAATACTTCTCTGATTCTCTGAGAATTCTCATCGAAACCACTGCTCCCACTAGACAGGAAGTCATGATTCAGATCCGAGTTGGGAAGATTACAAAGGATGAGAGGCGGACAACGACCTCGAGAGAAGCGAGAAGAGAACTGTGTTACCAGAGGGTGATGCACATCAAGCTTGATATCGGAGCTCTGAAATCCGGCTTCACCAAAGATTTGGTTCACAATCGGATCGTCGAGGATCGATAGTATGAAATACTTCAACTCAACTTTCAAAATCGTCGTTTGACATCCTTCGCCGTTACTGGCATGGATCTGCTGGAGGTGGCATCCGCCGCTGTTACTAGCATGGATCTACTAAAGGTGATAAGACTCTAGATGCCATCTCTGATTCACTTGAGAGCGTTTGATCGCTGCCATGAGCGAATTCGAAACCAGAGGATCTTCTTCCACCGCCGGAGACTTCGACGAGGGGAGCCTATTGAGAGAAACACCGACGCAGAGCTTCAGAGGAGAGAAACAGAAAGGGAACGAAGGAGGAAGAAAAAAAGAGAAGGAAAAGAGAAAGAAGATAGAAACAACGTCGTTTTAACAAAAGAAGCTCTTTTTGTTGTTTTTCAAAACAATGTCGTTTCATATGTGAACGTCCACGTAAGCAACCGTTGACGGTCTCTTAACACCATTAGGATTTATGTATGTTTTAACACTGTTTTACGAGTTGGGGTTGTGAATTTAAATTTTATTAAACTTAATGTATGGATTCGCACAGGATTAAACATGGTGTAGGAATTGAACATATCCCCTTAGCTGGGGTATGAAATTATCGATTCTCCCCTAATCGTCCATATATCAATCAATCTCCAACAGAAAAAAAGTTAGAGATGAGCAAATATGGTATACTAATTACGATGCATCCTCCCTTATACTAATTATAAATAGCACATTAATTGTGCTTCAAGAATAAGCCACTTTTTTCGTTTACACACATATATAGTGAGTATGATGGATAGTGACAGACAAACATCAAAAGCTAAATGTGACTTTAAGCTATGTATAAATACAGAGAGCTTGATTAATGTATCGCTTCATCTGAGTTTTCTTTTGAGAAAAAAAAAATTAGTGATATTTTGAGGAATTCCTCTATAATCAAATTAATTTTCTTCTCTCCTATTTTCAAAGGGAGAGATGCCGATCATACTCTTTTTTCCAACAACAGTTCAGAAAACTCATACGTTTTATTAAAGAGAACTAATTTACACATAGCCATTTTTTTAACTCATACTTTATGTCATTATGTTTTCATAAACTTAAACATTTAAAATGCAAGATATCATAATCAATGCAATATATTATATTTACTGCTAAAACGATAACAAATCTACAAACGTTTTAATAAATACATAATTCCATGGTCTTTTTTTTTCTTTTTTGTCAATAAAATATTAGCTCAGATGAGCCAATTTGAAGGAAAATTGTTTATATATAGAACATGATGCGGAGAAGTGCGTGCATAGCGTGCCAAAATATCCGCTTTTACATTTGCATTTCTAGGAATAAAAGAAAAGAAAAAAGAAGTAAACTCCTCCCTGTCTATCTTAATATCATCGAGGTATGTCGAGAACGCCGGCCAGTCGTGTGGCGAAGACACCATCTTCACCAAATTAGCACAGTCGGAGTAGAACGCCACATCACGGTAATAATGTCCGATCATGCAACGCATTGCCCAAATGAAAGTTTTAACTTCAGCGTGTAAGGGGGAAAGACTCCGTCGGAAATTGGTAGCTCCCATGTTTGGCGTCGTATCCTGAGACTGGGTACAAAACCATCCGGCTCCTGCAAAAAGATTGCCTGACTTCCAAGAGCCATCACCGAAGCAGCGGTAGCCTGAAAAGAACATGGGAAGGGAAGTGACTGGCCCCCATAACCGAGAGATGGCAACCGTTGACTGGATAGTTGAATCCGCATCTTCACCCTCCTCCTGAGCCTGTTGCTAGGACAAAGCCTCACCTTCAGCTACCCGAATAACCTCCTCTTGCCGCTCAGTGATATTTTCAAAAACCTTTGCATTACGCGCTTTCCATAAATACCACAAAATCCACGGGAAGGCTGACACATGGGTTCCCGGGCTTTCAGGGTCCAAGAAATGATCCACATTAGCATAAACAGACTCCACCGGAAAACAATGTGATCCTACCGGTACCTGAGATAAAGCCCACACCTGACGCGCTGGTGGACAAAGAAACAGAGCATGATTAACTGTTTCCTCCGCGGCACCACAACGTGAACAACCCAAATCACACGCGATGCCACGCCCACCGCAAGTTTCTTGACACCGGAATACACCCAGACAGTACTTGCCACATAAAGTGTTGGAGTTTTGGTGGGCAACGAACCTTCCAAACACTAGCTAGGAGAGAGGTAATCTCTGGCCCGTCACCAAGCGCCTTAAAAGGCCCGGAGATCGTCATACGTGCCGTGTGATAACCAGACTTAACCGCATTCTTCATAAAATGCCAACCAAGAGAATCCGCCTTTGGACAACTACCTAAAGGTAAAGCCCCTATCAATGCAACATCAACAGGATCAAAGTGCTCAGTAAGCACATCCATCCGCCACGAATTTGTATGACACTCAATTAAGTGAGAAATTTTAAGAGAAGGGTCCTTAAACGGACCCTTACTGAGAGCTGGTCTCGAGGATTGAGCTGGTATCGAGGGATTGGTCCATACAGAAATGGACTCTCCAGATCCAAAATGTACCAGAGAGCGAGCTGAAACTATACTCCCCCACCCGTAAGAGGGAGAGTATAAACGAATCGGTTCCATGGGATTCAAATTCCTATAATACCTACCTTTAAAAACCCTAGCGAACAAAGAATCGGGATAATCAATTAGCCTCCATAGTTGTTTTGCCAACAAAGCAGTATTAAAATCATCAACATTCCAAAAACCTAAACCGCCCAGTTGTTTGCTACAACATAGTTTCTCCCAAGCTAACCAATGCATACCACCCGTCCTACCATCCGTACTCCACCAAAAATTTGCCACAGCACTGGTGAGTTTGGATGTAATTGTTTTTGGTAGCCGAAAACAAGAAATCACAAACGTCGGGACCGCAGTTGCGATAGACTTGATCATCACCTCCTTTCCCCCTTTAGAAAGCAGTTTCGCCGACCAGCCAATCGTACGTCCCTGCAGTCTTTCCTGGACAAACGAAAAGACCTTTGTTTTAGAACCACCTAAACTCTCAGGCAACCCGAGGTATGAACCCATGCCTCCCAGGTTTGTGATGCCAATAATCCCCTGGAGCTCCGTTTTTGTGTCTTCAGCAACCGTATGACCAAATTGAATAGAAGATTTCGCAAAATTGATTTGTTGGCCCAAGGCAGCCTCATATTTCTGTAAAATACCCAAAATGACCTTATATTGTACTTTGTCGACCTTACAAAAGAATAAACTATCATCCGCAAATAAAAGATGTGTGATTGGCGGGCATTGATTAGCCACTTTGATCCCTGTAGTCAATTTATTCTCCTCTGCTTTCTGAATATTGGCAATTAAAGCTTCCGTGCATAGGATAAACAGATAAAGAGATAGAGGATCCCCCTGTCGTAAACCCCTTTCCGGTATAATCAAACCATTAGGTTGACCATTCAGAAGAACCTTATACTCAACCGAGCTAACACAAAACATAATCCAGCCAATCCATCTTGCATCAAAACCCATTTTGTGGAGTAACTTTTCAATAAACCCTCACTCCACCCGGTCATATGCCTTGCTCATATCTGTTTTTATTGCCATAAATTTTCCTTTACATGACGGATTAGTCCATAGACTGTGAAACATTTCCTGAGCAATCAGAATGTTATCTGAAATTAGGCGGCCATAAATAAAAGCCGATTGAGTTTCTGAAATAAGCCTTGGTAAAATCGTCTTAAGCCGTTGACACATGATCTTAGAAATAATTTTATACCCCCACATTACACAAACTAATTGGGCGCAGCTCTGTCATCCGGGTTGGCTTTCCCACCTTCGGAATGAGACAAATTTGCGTGGTATTTAAACCCCTATCAAACACTCCGTCCACAAAAAAACCATTAACCAACGAGACAAGGTCCCCTTTAACAACCTGCCACGCCTTTTGGTAAAACAAAGCGGTTATCCCGTCTGGGCCAGGAGCCTTATCCGGGTGCATCATAAATAAAGCCGCGCGAACCTCTGTCTCTGTAACCGGAGCCGTTAACTGGGCATTGACCTCATCTGTAATGACTGTGCGTACCTCACATAAGACCTCACCAAAATTTGTCGGTTGCAGCGTTTTAAACAGATCTGCAAAGTATGACACTGCAGTATTACAGATATCGACATCCTCCGTAGACCAAACCACATTCTTATCAAAAAGACCTGTAATCCGATTGCGGGCCCGTCGCTGCTTTGTCTGGGCATTAAAATATTTAGAATTCTGATCCCCCACCTGCATTCATCTATCACAGCTCTTCAAGTACCAATATACCTCTTCATCCCTATAGGCTTCCCGTAATCGGGCATTTAAATCGGAGATTACCGAAGATGGAGTTGTGTCATCGGCCTGAGCCACAACCAGCTGGCTCTTTAAAGCCTCAATTGTATCCCGGCCAAAAGGAACTTGCGTCTTACGCCACCGAGAAATAGCCCGTCGACAATTTACAGTTTTGTCTAAAAATGTGGGTGAACTCTGAGAGTGTCCCCCATCCCAGCCCGCCGAGATTGCCTCCATTAAACCTTCCTTCCCAACCCACCGGCAGTCAAACATAAAGCGTCGCTACCCCGCGGCCTTTTTGCCCCTATATTAATCATAATAGGCTTGTGATCAGAGGCAATCATAGGTGAATATTCTATAACTGTATCAGGCAATAACTCATGCCAATCCTCATTACCAAGTGCCCTATCCAACCGACAACGAATAGGTTTTTTATCCCGCCAATCCCGCCAAGACAAACAATCTCCAAGATAGGGAAAATCCAGAAAGCCACAATCTTGAATCATTCCATTAAAAGGAAGAAACGAAGAGGCATGCCGAAGCTTGCCTCCTCTTTTTTCATGGTTACCAGTTAACTGATTGAAATCACCTGCAGCGAACCAAGGTGATGACTGAGACACATCAATCCGCAGTAGTCATTCCCACACCATGTCACGGTTCTTAGGAACAGGATCACCATAAACAAATGTTAAGTAGATGACCCGTCCTTTATAAACCGCTTCAACATCAATTAACCGATTAGACTCCAATAAAATAGAGACGTTAAAATCCTCTTGATTATAAAAAAATGCCAAACCGCCACTGCAACCAATAGGGTCAATTGTGGTTAAATTTTTGTACCCAAAATGCCCTACATATTTTTCCAAAACAATACGAGGTTGTTTTGTTTCCATCAAGAATAAAAAATCAGGCCGATGTTTATGCCATAAATCCCGAAGAATACCAATGGTCGCCTTATTACCCAAGCCTTGACAGTTCCAACTAATAATATTCATAAATAAAAATCCCAATGTTGTGGGAAAAAACCACACAAGTCTACCCGCCCAGTCCTCTGGGAGATAAACAGAGTAAGAAGCCCTAAAACAACCACAAAACAGTCCAGAAACCAACAAAAACCGAAAATATTCAAGGAGTCCAAAACCAAAAAAATCCAACTAGGCCCAAATAGAAGGCCAAGCTCAGCATACCACGAGCCCAGTAGTAGCCATGAAACCTGAAACAAAAATTTCCAATAGCAGAAAATCGGTGAAAACCACCAAACGGACCAATAGTCTCGTGATAGATCAAAATCTAAACGGCACATATGAACCAAATGAAAGCGAGAATATGTTCCAAAACAGACCAAAAACCAGTGGCAATAGTGATAGACAGCAGAAAGATAAGAAAAAAGCCAGCAAGGTTTTATTAATTTCCTGATAAAAGTAGTACAACCACAACTAGTCGAACCAATACAAAACCACCCAAGTAAGGGGATCAACATCAACCAACAAAAACGAAACAACGGAGCACCCATTGTAAATTTATTCCATATATGAAAATGAAAAATAATCAGAAAAACCAAAGGAGGCTAGAACAAAGCCTGCTTGCAAACTAAAAACCATAATCGAGTGGGTTGAAACGAGGCCACACCCCCTTGCCAGCTCGTACAGACAACTAACATCAACTAGTCGAGTTGCTTGGAGGCTTCCCTCCTTGATTAGGACCTGCTTTCCCCTGCAGACCCATTCCCTTGTTACCAACCTTCTTACGCGGCGAAGATAAGGTGTACAAGTTCCGCTTCTTTGTGCTAGCCCCTGGTAGAACCCCATTGCTCTTAACCTGCTTAGACCGAGGTGGTGGATCCTTAACCTGGGCTGCTAAACCCTGCACAATAGTCTCTGTATCACCTTCTACAACAACAGTACCAGCCTCCCCTGGAAGTCTTGACCAGGAGAAGCACCGTAACAACTCTCCTTGTTCACAAAAGTCACCTCCTCCTCTGCTAAGAAAGAATCCACCTCAGAGGACATCCCTGATTCGATCACTGGCTCCTCCAAAATAGGGGCCATAATTCCTAAGGTTCGAGTATCAGGAAGAGGATAATCCTGGTCTAACAACTCACTCAGTGCATCTGAGAAAAGAACCTCCTGCTGGACCAACTCCATGGAACCAGGAGCTGTTACATTTGGTGCTTCAGAGCCGGGAAACAGGTTCTTACACACCCGTTTGTCCACACTTGGCAAGGAGCTATACTCTGCAACCATAGGCGGAGCAACCGGAACCAAAGGCTAAGCAACCGGAGCCACACTCCCCTCCGTAGTTGAACCCAAAAAAGCATCAAGCATCGTTTGCTCCATGTCAGAGAGATGAATTCCCACTTCCCCACCATGTTCCTTTTTAGTACCAACTCCCGATCCAGCAACCTGGAGACTAGTACTAGCATATGCCGGAGAAGAGACCTGCTGCACTAACTGCTCCTTAGGGTGGGAATCCCTACGACCCTTCTTTGACTTATACCCAAAACCCTGTTTGTGACGATGGTTGACAGCCTGAGAGCCACCTGCACCGCGTCCATTTCCTGCACCAGAGCCCTGATGAGGAACCCCTGGCTTGTCCCCACCACGCAAACCAAAACCATTCCCAGGATTTACACCATTAGCCGCTGCTCCCTTATAGCTCTGAAGCTTATCCTCAGGTCGAGGATCCGACCCATCACCCATTGGTTGTTTTCCATTATTGCCAAATGAAGGACAACGTGAGACGTCATGGCACAAGTTATAGCATCTCCGACAATACCCATACAACCGCTCATACCGCAAAGACACAGATGTTTCCTCCCCCACTGTGAAACTCCACCGAAGCTTCAAACACTAAGGGTTTAAAACCATCAAGCAAAACCTGAACCTGACCATTATCAAGATCAACCTCCTCAACCTTCCCCAAGTCAGATGCGATGCTACGAAAAGTTTCATCAGCCCAAAAATGTAGCGGGACTCCCATGACTCGAACCCAGAACTTAATGATGCAAGGGTACTTTGGATCCACCACTGGCTCCCACCTAACCAGAGAAAGCATCCAATGATCAAAATGGTAAGGCTCCATTTTCTAGACCTCCTGGATATCTTCTTCTTGATCAAAATCAAACTGAAATCACCCCAATCCCAGATCAGCACCCACCACCCTCTCTTCGATCTTCCAAATTTTTGTCAGCATGAACAGCAACACCTTCATGTCCTGCATCGCAGGGTTCATGCAGCGACCAATGAGGGTCTTAGAATACCCTTCAATTAACGCAGAGTTATCAAACCGTGGGATCTTAATCTTGAGCTTACCACCAGCCCCTGACAAATTCTCAGAAGACACCTGAGGAATCAACAAACCACGCTGAGCCATAACCTATGTGATAACAAAAGAATAAAAGCAAAAAAGGCAGAGAAGCCAGGAACCCCGAGAACACTCAACTAGAAACCGAAAGAAACTGAGAGAAAGAACGAGGAGACAGAAAGAAGGATGAAAACTAACCACGAACCTGGGCTCCATTTTATATACAGGTTCCGACCCTAGTGTTACTAAATGCCACAACCACCAAAGGAAGCGAAGAGTTTATCCCGCAATCTCCCTGACCATGATATCGTGATTTACAAGCTGAAATCGAGCCCCCTTTGAAGCCAGATAAGGGAACTGTAAAATCCTGCAGATCCCCCATGACCATAACCCAAAGCCCCGTAATCATAGCTGAAGTCCTCCATTCCAATCGGATCAAAGCCGACAGAGCCAGTCCGCAATCAACGCCAGAGAAAACCCAATCCAGAGATCTTCTTGCAAAGTCTCCATTTCCCAATCTCCCTCCCAACAAATCACAAAAGAAATCCCACTGAAAATCCAAGATCCCTAACAAGGAAAAACTCAGATCCACCACCATTAAACCGAAATCTAAAAGATCACCATGGTCCAATATGACAATTTCACATTTTACATATATATTTAATATAAAAAATTAATAAAAAAATAAGCAAAATCATGTAAAATATAAATAAAACATAAGTAAAAAATAAGCAAAAAAACTAAAATATTAACAACATGTTAATTTATGTCATTTCTTCAAAATAGAATAACAATTATGTAGCAACCCAAACATTATGTGGGCTAACATCTAGTTGACAATATGACATTATGACACGTTCCACATGATATAGTCATTAGTGTCTTTACTGATTTTTGTGTTTGTTTTAGTCAAGCGGGCGTTTCAAATTCATTTTCAAATTAGGATGGACAAAGACTAGTAGTTTAATTTAGTTTATATCCATTTTGTGTGTAAGGACAAATCTTCTTAAAGCAATATGACTGACCGTCAATAAAATGGTGTAGCTCTTAAGATAAAGGTGACATTAAGCGTGTATATCGACTAGCCCATTGATCAACCATATTGATCAACCAACCATGTATCCGTCAATAAAATACTTTTGGCTGCTACCAGTTGCCAGTCTGCTTTAGCAGAGAGCTGTTGCAAAAGATACACCACTATCGAGCGTATTACCCACTGAATCCAGACCGACAAGAATTGCCGATGGTGCGGTGGTGGGTCTTTGGCGTTGGCAAGCTTGCTGTCGGCTTTAATGTTGGCATCGGCACCGTCAAGCTCGGTGTAGGCTTCAGTGTTGGCATCGTTGTCGTCAGCTATTCTATATATACTGATATTTGATATGCTCAAATTTATTCTATAGCTTTTTTTTTTTTTTTGGGCAAAACCCTATAGCTAGTCTCTCAAATTAAGAGATCTCTGTAGTATTTAGGGATCAAATCCACAAGGACTTTAGACTCACACAATAGATTTAATAATCTTTTAATTATACTAAACAAGAAGAAATATTAAAATTGCAATGCAAAAAGAAAATAAAAGTTTTAGAAATTCAGATGGATTAAACGCTATGTCTAGGAAAATTCACAGAAAATTATGGATAATCAGATCAATCAATCAAGCAAGCAGGATTCAACAATTAAACATCATTCTTGAACTCTAAACACAATTGTGAAATAAATCAGTTTTCAATACAAATATTATTTAAGTTTAAAACCCGAGAATCCAAATCTCTTTACGAAATTCAATTTAAAACCCAGCTTTGAAAACAAGTTAGGTTTCTTCACAGAATTACTAAATCAAATCTCTTTATAAAAAGTAATTTTGCTCACCAAAGGTTTTTATCAGGAAAATTAATTATATTCTTATATGAATCAATAATTCTAAGATCTAAATGCAGATGACTAATCAAAGATCTAGCTTTAAGAACAACCTATGATGAAGAACAAGAAAGATAATGAATCCAAATAATCAATCAATCTAACAATCCATGAAATTCCTAACGAGAATCCCTAAACCTAACAAGCAGATCTACTGAGACATAATCAATGAAGAATACATCATAGACTGAATAAATTGCATTCAGAAAGTAAAAGAATAAGTAAATGAGTTCTGAATCTCTCTGAATCTTGATACTTCTCTCCAAAAGCTCTCTAAAAATCTCTCAGGGTTTTGCAAAAATAAAGCGTAAGGGTTTCCAAGACCCTAATATCCTTTATATATATATATATCTAAAAGACGTCTGGGACTTAATATTACAAATAAAGAAAACTTTAGGGCAGCTTTGCAAAACTTCAAAACTTGAGAAACTTGGACTCGTCTTGTGTTACATATTGCCTCGATTGATGCAGTCTTCTAAATTCGTATCCAAAATTCCAATTTTCAGCCTCAATGCTCGAACGTTCTTTAGATCTTCCTATTTTGCGACACTCTTGAGTTTTTTTTTCCAAAAATAGCACAAAAGTTTTTTTTCCAAAATACCACAAACACAAAAAATTGATTGTTAAGGTGTAGAATTTTTTTTTATGTTTGGATTGACAAATTTAGTTTTGGGGTGCTTGCAAAACTAGACCCCTAACTTGAGTCAATTGCAAAACTGACTATCTCTTTTTCTCTCTCTAACATTTGCCACTTTCTCCCAATTAAATCCTTATGTGTTCATTGTATTCACAAAAATGCCATTATTTCTAATTTATTTAAATTTCTTGCGAAAATATTTATTACATCCATATCCTCATCTTCTTCTTTTATTTACGGTTGTGCCACCGCCATCAATTATCCAACAACCAAATTTGAAGCTCTTAATGCTTCAACAACCTGAATTTGTGAGCTTAAATAACACCCAATGCTATGGGAACTTCATTTTCTTTCATCTCCTCTCTATTTTAATCCAAGAAAATTTGCAAGTGTGTTCATCTTGTTATATGTCGTGATTATTGGATAGTGATTAAATTGGTGATGGGTTTCTTCCTTGGTGACTAAAGACGACGTCCTCGGCTGCTTGACATTGCAAAACAACCACCCATAAGGTTATTTTCCGGTAGATTTTGTGATTTTTCTTGATTTTTTGCGAAATTAGACTTCATTTGTTAGTATAACCGTCATATTATCATGTAAAGTCTACTATGTGGTTAGTTTTGCAATTAAAAAATTTATCGTGTTTTGAGCCCGTAAACTGAAATTTTAGTCTCCTTAATTTCATTTGAAAACAAAAAAAATATGATTCAGACTGCATTATAACCTTTATATAGGATCTGGGAAAAATCAGATCTGAAGAAGGAGGAGTTGAGAGAAGACGAGAAAAGGTGACGAAGATGATGAAGAAACGAGGAGAAGAAGTGGGAGGAAGGAGATGAAGAAGAAAATGAAAGATTTGTGAGAAGTAGAACTAAATTAGATGTAGAATTTGTCATTAAAAAAAAACAAATATTTTTAGAGAGAAAAAAGAAAGAAAGGAGACTTTTCAATATCAGAATTTTTTAGAGAGAGAGATCACATAAAAAGATAGGTTTGACTTATAGAGAGAAGTATATATATGGTAAATTATCCGGTTAGGTTAAAATTAAGGAATCGGTATGCATTCGGTTAAATTCAGCTATCGGTTTGGTTAAATTATCGGTGAAATTAAGATAATATAATATTAATGGTTGATGGCATAACAAAGTCAACCACCAATAGTCTACAGAGAAGTCTACTTAAGCAAACTCTAAATCAAATAATTTTAGCCTAATCAACATTTCCTTGTTTAATTTGACTCGTTTATATGTAAATTTATTTTATTTCAATGTAGGAAGTCTATGTGGTTATTATTTGATCAATAGGTTTATCAAATTATTTTTTATAATTTTTTAATTAAAAATTAAACTATAATTAAGGAGTAGACGTCTTTTTATGTCTTTTTGTTGACGTCAATTTGTAATCCACCTTAAGAAATCTGTTGCAGACTTCCTCAGGTTATATCTGTCATTTTGGCTTCTGTTTTTTGTTTGGTCGTAAGGGAGTCATCTGTAATTTCAGTACCCTTAGTGGTTATGTTTCTCAAATATCGAATATGGGGTCTAGTTTTGCATTCAACACCAAATAAAGGTATACAAAATGCAATTGCCCCGTTAGTATTTAGGGTATAGTTTTTAGGAGTAGGACTTAGGAATTAGTTTTTAGTATTAGAACTTTAGTTCAATTTTGTGGTAACATCTAAAGTGTGGTATTTTTTGAAAAAAAAATCTATTTTAATGGTATTTAAGATAATTGCCCTTGATTATATATATATATATATATATATATGTGTGTGTGTGTGTATGCATGCTAGATATTCTTAAGTGTTACAATCAAAGCATATAATTAAATATATTTTTTCCTATAAAATAAATAAGTATCTTATTATATAAAGCTTGGCTCTCAAAGTAAGTAACTCACCAGATCGTGACACATGTTAGTTTTAACGTTCAGAGATCAAAGTTCAAAACTCACCAGATCGTGACATATGTCAGTTTGAACGATTAAATATCCAGTTAGTAATCATCAGATCGTGACACGTGTCAATTTTAACGATCATAAATCACATATCAAATGTCAATTTTAACAATCAGAAATCACAGTTTTCAAGCTTGGTAAAATGATGCATAAGATATTTTTTTTTTTGTCAACAAAAGATTAGCTCAAACGAGCCAATTTGGTGGGAAATTGTTTACATACAAAACATGATACGGGAGGTACGCGCTTGGCATGCCAGAGAGTCCGCACTTACATTTGTGTTTCTAGAGATCAGCGATAAAGAGAAAGTCGAAAATTCTGCCCTGTCTACCTGTATGTCGTCTAGGTACACCGAGAAAGCTGGCCAGTCCGAAGGAGAAGACACCATCTTCACCAAGTCTGAGCATTCTGTATAGAACGCTACATCTCTGAAGTCATATCCGATCATGCACCGCATTGCCCAAATGAAAGGTTCAACTACAGCATGTAAGGGAGAGAGATTTCGTCGGAAATTAGTAGCTCCTTTTGTTAGCGTCGGGTCCTGAGACGATGAACAAACCCAACCCGCACCAGCAAGCGGATCAGTCGGTTTTCAAGATCCATCTACGAAGCAGCGATACCCCGTAAAAAACACAGGGAGAGTAGCGGCGGGCACCCTCCGCCGGGGCTCTGATGCAATTGCAGCTGAGGTCGAATCCATAATATCACCCTCCACTTGCGCCTGCTGCCATGACGAAGCCTCACCCTCTGCAACCAAAACAATCTCCTCGGGCCGCTCGTCAATATTCTCATAAACTCGTGCATTCCAAGCTTTCCAAATATACCACATAAGCCAGGGAAACGTTAAAACCTGAGATGCATGACTATTATATTAAGAAAAACTTTGTTAATCTTAAAAGGGAAAGGATTATAAATACCCCTCTATATAAGCAAAAGAGATGATGACATATTTTTCACCAAACAAAATAATTTCGGCTAGCTTTGTTTTTCTTGGTAAAATTTTCTTCTTTGTTTTTTATTAACCTTTTGTTTGACACATCATTGTTCTTGAACAAGTCTTGAAGGCAATTTGTTTGTTGTCTAATCGAAGCAACTATATAAAAATATTCCTAGATATTACCAAGAAAGTGGGAAGCAAAATTTTTTTAAAAAAACAATGAGTTCATTGAAATAAATTTTCTCGTAAAATAGAAAAGGGGTTAAGGAAAGTATACAGAAAATTATTAATTCTAACAAATGTAAATACCCACTCCTATATAAACATAAATCGTCTCATATTATTTATCTAACAAAATAATTTATTCAAAAATATTGTTTTCAACTTTGTTCTATTGGTCAAACTTTTTTAATGGGATGACAATTTTTCTTCTGTTTTTAAACCAAAATATATTCCTACTTTCTACTTTTTCAGTTTGGAATATAGGTAAGATTTAATATGTTGATCCAAAAAAATGGAAGATATGCATCTTCTTTTTCTAATACTGTATTTTAAAATTTATTGTAGTAGTTTGAGATTGTTTTATTTAATTTATATTTCATATTTGAATTATTTGAGATTCATTTATTATTGTGCTTATAATTTTCTATTATTTCATTAATTATGTCAAATTATTTTTTTTCTAATTTCTCAACCTTGATTGGTTGGTCATAGACCCTTTTCTTTTGTGCAAACATAATTGATACTATTCGTTCAATCTCAAAAGAGGATAAAGAGGAGATGGTCATCAACCTAATGGTTGGATAAAATAGGCTAATCAAACACAAGTCTACAACAAACATAGATAGATTGGAAAAACATAAATCAGTGTTCATAGATCCATAGGACCTTGAAGACAGAGGCTACATCATGGTGTGTCAAAGAAACTTCCATGAATACATTGGGAAATTTATCATTAGTTACTATCAAAAGATTTTGTGACATTGGGAAAAAGGTATTTAGTTTTATTGGTTGCTGGAGCAAGTCACTTTGAGATAGCTAAAAGACGTGAACATGTTCTCTCCACACAAGAGGACGGCAGAGCCGAGATTCTCTCTATGGTGGAGGAGGTTGGACGCAAGGTTATCTCCCCAAGGAAGGAAGGTAGGGGAGGTTGGACAAAAGGTTATCTCCCCAAGTGAGGAAGGTGGAGCTAAGGTTCTCTCTATAGTGGAGGAGGTTGGACGCAAGGTTCTCTCCATAAGGGAGGAGTGCAGAACCGAGGTTCTCTCTATGGTTAGTCATACACTATTGAGATGTAATTTATTTTTTATTCAAAATATTTTTTGAGCCAATAATTTTAGTGATTAAAGAAACTATGCAAAATAGAAAGTAAAGAGGCATATAATAGTTGGCTTAATTTGTTCATATAGACATTTTCCAGGTGGTGGTAAATAATATTTTTGTAATATACAATATACCTAGGTGTAAAAAATACACTTTTAATGGTAACATACATAAAAGATTTGTATATGGATATAAATCAGTGCATTATAGCAAAAAAAAAATTATAAATAATGTACAATAAAATTTAATATGTTTTTATTAAAATTTATTTTATTTACAAAACTTTAAATCCGCACATCGGACGGGTCCTTATCTAGTAGTTTATAATCTATCCTAATAATCTACTTCATGTATCTAAATCGATTTATCAGTGTTTTTAAATTTAAAATTCTAATCAAAAATTGTTGGACGATCAGAAGCAACAAAAAATATATATGATGGACGATCAGAAGCAACAAGAGATATATATATATATATATACAATTATCTGATCGACCATCATATATATATACGATCTGCGACAAGTTTCTACCCAAAAAGTCACAAATAAATCCCAAATCAGTCACAGCAATATATGGGACTGAGTAATTCCCGCTTATAATTTTGTTTCAATATTTCACCAAATTGAAGTTGTTACAAACTGGTCGCAAAATGCTGACTCCTTTGCGACGAGATTTGGCTACTTATAAATAATTAAGTAGTGGCAACATGGTCACATACATAGTGAGTAGAAAAATAGTTACAAATTTAAGAAGATGGTAGCAAAGTAGTCGCAAACTGTAACCTATTTGTCACTATTGTACATATCACAAACGTATATATGTAAAAATTATATATATATATATATATATATACATATATATGACTCTATGATCTTTCATATTCGGATTTTAAAGTAAAAGTTTGTCCATGTACACATCCCTGTAAATATAGTCGGAAAAAAAATGTTGAAGAAAAAAGTGTATATATAATGTGTCCTAGTGTCCTAATTTCTCTACCAAACTGTCTTCAAAACACCAAAAAACACCAACTCTCTATTTTTGTTTGCTCTACTTCAAAATTCAAAGATGGATTTGAACGATGTAGAATTTAAAGCCTCATCTGCGAAACGTAACCTTCGAATAATGGAACAGATGCGCGCTGAAACTAACAATGCCGGTTTAGTAGACGCAGCGTTCATAGGGGTCGCCAATCGATATAAACTAAATTAAACTACTAGTCTTTGTCCATCCTAATTTGAGAATGAATTTGAAACGCCCGCTTGACTAAAACAAACACAAAAATCAGTAAAGGCACTAATGACTATATCATGTGGAACGTGTCATAATGTCATATTGTCAACTAGATGTTAGCCCACATAACGTTTGAGTTGTTACATAATTGCTATTCTATTTTGAAGAATTGACATAAATTAACATGTTGTTAATATTTTAGTTTTTTTGCTTATTTTTTACTTATATTTTATTTCTATTTTACATAGATTTTTCTTTTTTTTTATTAAATTATTTTTCATTAAAAACATATATGTAAACTAAACATATATGTAAAAATGTGAACTTGTCATATTGGACCATTGGGTTATGTATTTGTTAAACCGTTTTAGATTTGTTATCGTTTCAGCAGTAAATATAATATATTGCATTGATTATGGTATCTTGTATTTTAAATGTTTAACTTTATGACAACATAACAACATAAAGTATGAGTTAAAAAAAAGGAAAAAAGATGGCTAGCTACATGAAGTATAGGTGAATACATGGTCACACATACCAACTATACTATTGTATATTCAACTACACAAAGTATATGTATTACATGGCCACATGCATGAGCTATATGACGTCATGTGTTCAACACCATAGACATACAATCTGGTACACTGATTGATTAATTCGGGTGAAAACCAGTGTTGACTCCGGCGTTGACCAAAAAAAAATTTCTAAAATAAAAAATAAAAAATAAAAAATAAAAATTTATTATATTAAATCATTTATGGTTTTTATTAATTAAAAAATATTCTATTCAATATCTAAATATTTTTTATATATTTCCTAAATATATCTTAAATGTAAAATAGAGAACCCAAACCTTAAAAAAATTTCTAAAAATTAATTTAACATATTGTAATTGTGTAAAAGAGGGTAAAAATGAAAATGTTCATATGTTAAAAATAGATATTGTGAATTTTTTGTTGTTGTTTATATGTTAATTCAATATCTAAAGATATTTTTAATATATTTCCTAAATATATCCTAAATGTAATATAGAGAACCCAAACTTGAAAAAAAATTTCTAAAAATTAATTTAACATATTGTAATTGTGTAAAAGAGAGTAAAAATGAAAATGTTCATATGTTAAAAGTAAATATTGTTAACTTTTTGTTGTTTATATGTTATTTTGAGTATGTAAATTTTAAAGAAAAGAGTGTCTAAATTTTTTTATAACAATTACCATGCAAAATTTAGAGTAAAGAGTCATATACTCAATCTTTTGCATATTATTTTCTAATGAAAGTAGTTGAATTTGATTTTATTGATTTTGTAGTAATTAAATAATCTGATTATGAGAGATTTATATATATATATATATATATATATATATATATATCTTGAAAATAATTAGAAATTTTTATATCTTGAACATAATTATAAATGATTTTATATTTTGAAGATTATTATAAATGAATTTTTATATCTTGAAAATAATTATAAATGATTTTTATTTAACTATTTACTTTAGCTTGAAAAATAAAAAGTAATTAATTATAAGATGAATATATTAGAGATATATAAAAAATATTTGGATATTGAATAGAAAATGTCTTTTAATCATGAAAACCCATAAATAATTTACTATAATAATTTTTTTTAATTTAGAATTTTCTTTTTAAGTGTTGGTCAACGCTGGAGTCAACGCCGGTCTTTGCCGGAGTTAATTGACCGGTGTACTGGATTATATGTCTATGATGTTGACCGCATAACGTCATATAGTTCATGCATGTGGTCATGTAATACATATACTCTGTGTAGTTGAATATACAATAGTATACTTGGCATGTGTGACTATGTATTTACCAATACTTCGTGTAGCTAGCCATCTTGCTATGTGTAATATAGTTCTCCTTACAAAATCAGTTAATAAAATGTATGAGTTTTCTGAACTGTTGTTGGAAAAAAGAGTATGATCAGTATCTCTCCCTCTGAAAGTAGAAGAGAAAAAAATTAATTTGATTATAGAGGAATTCATCAAAATACTACTATTTTTTTTTCTAAAAATACCACTCTTTAGTTTCTTTTTCCAAAATACCACAAACACAAAAAATTGATTTTTAAGGTGTTTTTTTTTTAGGTATGGATTGACAAATTTAGTTTTAGGGTATAGTTTTTAGGAGTAGGGTTTAGTATTTAGGATTTAGGAATTAGTTGTTAATATTAGAACTTTAGTTCAATTATATGGTAGTAACTAAAGTGTGGTATTTTTTGAGAAAAATATATTTAAAGGTATTTATGAGAATTGCCCTTCATATATATATATATATATATGTATATGTGTGTTACAGCATAATATACACAGCACGATTCAGGTACTTGTACACCTAACACTAACATTATTTCATCAGTGTTACAAAATCAGCTTAATATGTACATCATCCCATCCACAAAAATATCATCAACAAGAGTAATCTATCACAAGTATTAGAACAACCTATCATCCATAAAATTATGTCAATATGATATACTTCTCAAGTGTTAAGAAATATTCTAGTAGGACTCCAACTTTGTAAACCTTTGTTTATGGATCTAACACCACAATCCGAAAATGTGCGGTTCTTTGCTTCACTTAGACTAAAAAGGATCCTCATTAAACTCGTTTTCACAAAATAAGCTAATCTCTAAACTCTAAACCAAACAAAGATTAACCCTTATTAGAGAAGAACATGAGAATGAGAGGTGTCTACAAATAAGATTGGATTCATAAAAGGACCCGCTGTGAGATCAAAATCTTTCAAGATTCAAACAAAACAAATATCTAAATATGACTATAATGTCAAACTGATAAAATAAAATAAAAAACAAAGCATACACTTAAGAATCTACTAAAGATCTTTTCACCACCATTAGTCTCTCGTTACCGAACCCAACCTGCTTCGATGTTTTCGAAGCTACCAACGAGACCGTCATCAATGAAATCCCCTCCTCCTCGTTTCACCTTAACTTCAGTGGGCTTCACGGGATAGTCACCTGTGAAGCACGCATAGCAGAAGCTCTTTGAGTCTTTCCCTAAGTGTTTCTTCAAGGTATCGAACGACAGAAACGCAAGAGAGTCACTCCCGATGAACTCGCTAATCTCCTCAACACTCAATCTGTTGGATATCAACTCCTCTGAGCTAGGTGTGTCCACTCCATAGTAACAAGAAGCCACAATAGGAGGACTAGCAATCCTCATATGAACCTCTTTCGCACCCGCTTCTCTCAGTAAACGCACAATCTTAGACGAAGTGGTGCCCCTCACAATAGAATCATCCACCACAACAACTCTCTTCCCTTCTAAAACCCCACGAACAGGAGACAGCTTAAGCTTCACACCAAAGTCTCTGATCTTCTGAGACGGCTCAATGAACGTCCTCCCTACATAATGAGACCTAATCAGTCCCTGCTGAAACGGCACACCCGATTTCGCAGCGTACCCGAGAGCAGCCACAACGCCAGAGTCAGGCACAGCGATCACAACATCGCACTCAACAGGGGACTCTGTCGCCAAAATCTCACCAAAGACATGCCTAGATTCATACACAGATCGACCAAACACAATCGAGTTAGGCAAAGAGAAGTAGATGTGTTCGAAAATACATTGCTTGATCTCAGGACGAGGCATCAAACACTGAGACTTCACACCATCCTTGTCCACAACCAAAACCTCACCAGGATAAACCTCTCTCTCATAAGTAGCTTCAATCAAATCAAGAGCACAAGTCTCGGAAGCGAAAACAACAGCTCCGTTACTTCTCCTACCCATAACTAATGGCCTAAACCCATATGGGTCACGAACAGCAACAAGCTTATCCTCAGTAACAAACACCATCGAATAAGCACCTTGAAGCTTCTCACAAGCATCAATGATTCTCATAAAAAAGGGTCTAGCTTTAGAAATCGCAATCAAATGAAGCACAACCTCAGTATCAGAGCTAGTATTGAATATGGAACCGTTCTCTTCAAGCATAGCTCTCAAAGTCTTGTAATTTACTAAATTACCATTGTGGGCAACACCGATTGAACCAAATCGGTAACCCGCGACGAAAGGCTGAACGTTCTTGAGCATTGAAGATCCGGCGGTTGAGTAACGGACATGGCCGATTGCGAATTCACCAGGTAACTGATCGAGTTTGGATTCGTTGAAAACCTCAGAGACTAAACCAACACCTGTAATGGTTTGAAGAACCTTTTCACTGCTAACAGTTACAATACCTGCACCTTCTTGGCCACGATGTTGAAGCGCGTGGAGAGCTAAGTAACAGAGCCGTGAAGCCTCTGGGTCGCCGTAGATTCCGACGACGCCGCACTCTTCTCGAGGCTTTTCGTCGTCGTCTTCGTTGTTGTAAATAAAAGGGGTTTGAGAACGGTCTTCGGCTGGTGAGGGAGATGAGAAGTAGGAGGAGACTCCATCGATGAGTGAAGGAAAAGAAGAGGAGATGGAAGAAGGAAGGAGAGAGAGATGGGGAGGTTTAAGGAAGGGTTTGGGGAAGAGAGGAAGAGGTTTATTGATGGTGTGAGGATTGTTTGGTTTAGGGATTAAAGAGAGAGAAGAGGAGGAGAAGCTTGTGGCCGCCATGGAAGACAAAAAAGGGTTCGTAGGTTTTTTTTGTTCTTGTTGTTGTTGTTTGGTCTGATTTTGGGATTAAGCTGTTTGTGTCTGTGTGAAAGCGATGGTGGCTTTAAGGGTTTTGATTTTTTTTGACTGTGTGTCGCCTCCTGAGAATCTTTTCTTTTGCTTTCCAAAGGGTTTATTGGGGTTTTCAAAAATTTAAGATAAGAAATAGGTAGAGAAAACAAAAACAAAATAAAATAAATTTTAAAGAGTATAAATAAAGAAAACAAAATAATCTTCATCTCTCAACAAAATAATCTCCATCTCTCAAAAATAAATACATCATTTTAAGAATATTACGAAATTTTTTTTTATCATCTGAAATATAAGATGGAATACAAGGTAGGATTCGTCGGTAGGATTTTAACCTCAAGAAACTAAGCCGACTAGACTTTACTACTCCGGAAAACAACCCGCCAAGATTTAAAGTTCTTGGAAACTAAAACTCAAACTCGGGGAGACAAACAAGGAAAAGAAACAGATCTAAACAGGATAATCGATTGTACAAAAAGAAACAAAATCTTCTTTTTGCCCGAACAAACCAATATCACAAGAACTAGAAGGCTAAGGACACCGGAGCTGAACACTACTTAAAGACCTTGGAGTCGACATCACGAAGCCTATCACGATGCATTGTGATAATGAAGCAGCCATTCATATCGCAACCAACTCGGTATTCCACGAGAGAACGAAGTATATTGAGGTTGATTGTCACAAAGTCCGAGAGCAAATCCAACTAGGCGTAACCCTTCCTTGCCACACCGAGAGCTCCGAGCAACTGGCCGATGCATTCACCAAGGCAGCAAGCCCTCAAGTATGTGAGTACATACACTCAAAGCTTTGACTCATGGACCTCACCAAACCTTGAGAGCCTACACTCTTTTTCCCTTAAGTATAGTTTTTCCCAAGTGGTTTTCTATACTAAGGTTTTTAATGAGGTAGGTGATCAATGGTTCAAGCTTGTGTCATGGGGTCCAATGACTAAGCTTGAGGGGGAGTATAAATTGGGATTATGATCACCATGTTCGTACAGCCACCGTCCGTACAACCTCCACCGGGCCGTCCGTACAAACTCGTGTAGAAGCCCACTCGAAGCCTTACAAGACTTATGTGAGGCTCAAGCATTGTCTCCAGATCCTTCTCATATGACCGTTGGCGACTTGAAGCAAGTGGGAGGAGAGAAGTCAACCATTAGTCACATGTTGTGTTAAGAGTCTTAGATGTCACTTTCATCATGTAAATCGTGTAGCATCTTGTATAGAATATTCTCTAGCTTTATGTCTATATTAGGATTGTAACCATGAACTAAATCAAGTAAGAAGTTCTTTTCTTCTTCTAAACTTTCTCTCTTACACTCTCACTCACATACTCTCTCGATCACACTCAACCTCTCTTGTTCTATACACTCAATCGGTTCACTTTCTCTTTGTTTCTAAACTTACAGTTTTGGGAAAGCCCTAAACTCGACTTTAATTGGGAAAAATGTCGACTTCTCTTTTCTCTCAGCCGTTTCTCGTTCCAGAGAGAGAAAGAAAGAGAGAAAAGCTTTCCAGTGAGTTCTTGTGAGTTTCCTTGGTTGTTCTTGAGAGATTTGTGCTTGGGGAGTGTGATCTGAGGCTAAGGACGTGAAAGGAGCTTGCTATGGAGGTTTCTGGTCATGAGTTGGTCGATTTCCTCTTTGATTTGCAAAGGTGCGTGCATGACCATGGCTTATCTAAGCTGAGATCTCTGTTTCTGTGATTTTGTGTGTTGTGTGGTTACTTCTGTTGGTTGTTTGTGAGTTTTTCGTAGCTCCTGAGGCTTGGACTCGTTCCTGGGATCGTGGGGAACGAAAAAGAGAAGCTTGGAGGCAAAATTTGGAGTTTCTGTTCGAAGGAAATCGATGCTCGGCATCGGTGTCGATCGACACCAGTTGGGGGTCGGTCAAAACCAGCGCGAGGATGACTCGGGGACTTAGCGAGTGTCGGTCGACACCATGTGGAGGTGTCGGTCGACACCATGTGGAGGTGTCGGTTGACACCGTTAGGGATTTGGGAATTGTCGAGCAGTGTTGATCGACACCACTTGTGGTATCGGTCGACACTAGATGACAAGTGTCGGTCGACACCCTTTAGCAGTGATCGATTTATGTCGTGTTGCTTTGTGCATGTTCCTGGTTTGTTTTATTATTTTTGTTTGTGGGATGAGAGATCATATTGCTTGTGTGTATAGCCCAGTAGATAGAAGGATTGCCTCACTAAGTATTTTTGGTAATACTTACGCCTCTCTTTAGTGTTGTGGCGCAGGTAAAGGCAAAGTGTGATTGTAGAATCAAGGTTATGAAGAGGAGGATGTTTTAGAGGCTCGGTTGTTTGCTCTGTGTCTTCGTTAGGATGCTAGAGTGGAACTTAGTGGTCTAGAACGGATGTTAGGATTGCTGGTTTTATGATTGATTTATGTTCTGGATTATTGTTGGAATTGATTTGATGTTATTTCTTTAATGGTTATTGGTTATTGGTTTTATTGTACAACAAATATGAAAGTTTCTCTCCATGAACACATCTTGAAACTTCCATTCAAGATGTTCATCTAGCTCAGTAGCAGCCACTTGGGTTGTCTAAGTCGGCCTCAAGATTCTGTACTGAAACTCATTAATCAGCTTCTTGTACTACTTCTTATATTAACGTTGGAACTAGTACAAGAACCGCTTCAGCCATTTGATACATCCTTTGATATATCTAAGTGCAAGTTCCTTGATTCAACACAACATATTCTCTGCTTTGTGTCAATTACTATGTCAGCACAATTATCAAGTGCTACTTTTTCTTTGCTCTACCAGCATATGTATCAAGTAATACTTCATCCTCTGTATCAGCTATGTCCATTGTCTTTGTCTCAACTGTTGCACCATTACCGAGACATCTATGATGTATCTCTGTATCCATGTCTCATCCATTACAGTCATGTAGTAGAGATTTCACAAAATATTCTAAACCTTATAAAGCTTCAATCAACACAACATTTTCAATCTCTCCTTTGATGATTGAGTTTTACAATTCATGCACCTATTAGAACTAGTTAACTCAACATCTTCAATCTCTCCCTAAATGATTGACTTTTCAGTTCCACACATCTTATAAAACCAGTCATCACAATGTTGTCAATCTCTCCCTTGCGTTTTAGAACCCAAGCACACACTCAATGCTTTGTGTTGCATCATCTATATGTTTGCTTTGTGTTATATCATGCAATAGACTTGTATGATCAAACATCTTCATTCTCCCCATTTTTAATTAGTTTGATACTCAAGCACATCCTTTAATCACTAGTAGAACTCCCCCATAATTTTTGCTATTACTAACATCAGACTTGACATTCTCTTCTCCCCCAGCCTGAGTGCTAACTAAGTTAAAAACAACTAACATATTAATTCCACCCTCTTGAGTGCTTCAGCTTTGCACAACATCTTAACTAGTCTTGAATTAACCCGCTTATAATCATGCCTTTAATGCACCCAACTTTATAAATAAACATTGATTTTACTTGAAACAATCTCTGTAGTCCTGCAACTATCTTCTGTTTCAGTGATCTTTGTGAGCTGATGTTTCAGTTCTTACATCATCCCAAGCTGATTGTAACATCACACATCCGAACCAACAACTCTCTTCTACATTAACATCATGAATTAATAAACCTTGAAATTTGCAGATCCTTAACTTCTCTGAGCTTTGATATCTTCATCTTTCTCTTCTTTTGTAATTCTCTCTCTTTCAAAGTCTCATCTAAAAATGCATTTCAGAATTCTTTATAGATTCCAGCATGCTCCCATAATATGTTTCAACATTTATGCTCTTCGCCTCTCATGTTGGCAGAAATTCATTGTTGCGCAGACTTAGAATCAGCTGATCTGAAATATCATCATTCTACTGTGTTTCCAAACTCCAAAACCAGTTCTCTTCTACCACAGTTTAGTTCAACATGTCTACAGTAACTCTGCCAAGTTTCATCCCATGTCGAGTTCATTTGGTCGTCCGTTTAATGTTTTCATCGAAACTGGTCAAATCTGAAACTTCAGATGAAGTGTGCCTCAATCACAAAGCAACCATCAATATCTCAATCCCACCGTTGAAACTCAAGACAACATTACCACAAAGGTTTCATGCACTTGGTAATGTTGCCTTGAATCAGACATCTCAAAACTGTTTTCTCCTTTCTTTTCTAATCTGATAACCATATAGTTGGACATTGATGATGCAGTTTTATTCTCCTCTTCCCTTTCTTCTCCCCCATGGGTGCAACTCTCTCTTCCTCAGTGATCTCTATTTATCTCTTTATACAACCTTTGTCAGAAGGCTTGGTACTATCACAACCACTTTCTTTAAGCAAAACCTGATTCATAACATCATTTTGTCTCGAATGACACTAGAGATGTCAATTGAGCTTAGAGACCATGGGTTGTCCATGTCCAAATTAACTTGGACTGGTTATGGTCATAACCAAATTTGAAACGGTCAAATGGACGTAAAACTATTTTAGCCCACTAATAAATGGTCCTAACTCATCTGGACATGGACTGTCCAATAATTCTTCAAAACTAGGGATTGTAAAATTTGGGAGCAATTTTTTTTTTCATTTTGTCAAAAATTAGGGATTCTATCTTTCTCTCTCTCGCGAGTCGCGATTTCCTCTGCTTCTCTTCATCATCTTCTTCTTCCTCTTCTGATTTGTGTTTGTGATTGTGATTCAATCATCTTCTTCTTCCTCTTCCTCTTCAGATCGAAAAGCTTGAAGGTTCAATCAGATTCAATCATCTTCTTCGCAAGCTTTTGAAAACCTTAGAGGTAAATTTCGTTTATGGGTTTACTCTAATTACTGGGTTTGTGGGTTTACTCTGATTTGTGTGATTTGTGTTGTAACTCGATTTGTGATGATAAGTCTAATTTTGTTACTCTGATTTGTGATGATGATTTTGTTTTTTGTGTAAATATTCATTGTCTAATTACTGTTTTTGTAATGTCTCTTCTTTGGATCCTTCTTCTTGTTCTTCCAAAACCAAACCTTTATAATTATGAGTTTATGAAACTTTAGTAAATAATGAGCCTTCATCAGTTGATCCTTTATGAACCTTTAGTAAATTATGAGTTTTATGATGAACTTTAGTAAATTTTGCTTCAATTATGAGTTTAATGATGAATTTATGAGTTTTGTATGAACTTAGTAGTTAGTATAAACTTATGTGAATGGCTTGATATGTGTTGAATTTATGAGTTTATAATGAAACTTTAGTAAATTTTTCTTCAATCTGCAACCAATGGACAAACCAATTGGTCATAGTCCTATTTGTTTTGGACATATTTGGGTATGGGTCTATTTGAGCCTTGACCATAAATGACCATAAAATGTATGTGTCCAATTGGGCATGCCCATTTGGACATGGACATGGACAGACCAATTTACACCTCTAAATGACACAACATTGGACTTCTTTATGTATTGCTGTTATTTTCAATAGAGCACTCCATCAAGCTGTTAAACCATGATCTTAGATATTCTTCATACACTTATCACCATGACTCCACACCAGAATGTCATAAAGTACTTGTTTGTCTCACTAGAAGTCTAAACAAAGTTTTCTTTTAGCCCACTCACAAACAGTCACAAGAAAACTTTCGTACTGCTTGATAACCTTCTCATTTGCAGCCATGAATTCACTTCTCTTCATGAGAACCAAAATAATTCTCTTTCATCTTTGTGAGAAGATCTCTTCTAATCTCATGGACCCATATAACCTCAATCAACCCTGAAGCAGAACACTACTTTTTCCTTCTGCAAACAACTCTTCTTTTCATCAACAAAACTCCTTTTGAACACAAAGGAGCACAAACCCTGCGGACACATCAAACTTCGACAATGCAACCACATTATTACTAATTTACTATGATGAAAGCTAACTCTGTCAGCCACATATTCTTTTAAAACACACTAAGGCTTCATGCATGTTGTAATAGTCACTTAGAAAATAACAGATTATCGTTCTTGACTCTTAACTGACCAAACTTTATCAACATCTCTGCTAAATCCAAGGAGGACGTCCATCCTTCTAAATCACACTGAAACAGATGACTTTCCATGAACGAACACTAAGAAGATAGACATTTCATTTTTCAGCTCCAACACTCTCAATTCCATGATATTTCAAACCACTGATTAATCACATAAACTTTACAATAATTTTTATTATTATTATAAATTTTGGAAAAATATTGATTCGTGCTTTATAGCACGTTGAAGAATCTCCCACATTAGTTCTCAACAATAAATTACCCAACTTGTAGATAAACATTCACATTAATAAATATTTGATAATTACAAAATACTCAATAATATTTAAATATATACATAGTCACATAATTTAACGTGTATTATGATTCTTACCTAAAATACTTGTTTTCTTTATTTAGAAAAACAAACTTTAAGTGGTAGAGAAAATTAATGTTGATTTGGTATCTCATGTTTACCGCAAAAAAAAAAAAAAACTAATTAAACTAATATTAATTGTAACTAATTTAGTATACATGGTAAAAGAAAATATATTTGATATCATATTATTCAATATTTATACTTCAAAGAAATCTAAAATGAAATTAACTTTCTGTTATGTGAATACTTTATGAATTTTAGTTAGTTGATTTATTTGTCCATTTAATAAGTGGACACATGTCAAATTTTCTTATAAAAGAATGGAGAATTGATGCATATTTTTGTTTTTGTAACTAAAACTAATAAAAATAATATGTGTCAAGCTCTAGAGAGAGTTTTTGAAATATTTTGTATATATGCTTAAAATTTGCTTACATTCAAAATATTATAAACTTATTCCACATTTTAATAAAAAAAGATAATTTTCAAATAAACGAAAATTTTCAGACTAAGAACGTAATTTATAATTACCAGTCAAATCTTTCATATTCTTGTTTTTAGAATTATTTTTGTACTTTTAATTTACTCAATCTTTTGTTACGGCTTTAATTGATTGCGACACCAAACATGATTAAGGGTCCGAAATTTTGGATACAGCTAAATATTTGTTGAAAAGGTTTGGACACAACCACTACTCTTCATCACCATGATTCATTTTCTTTTGCTTTATGTTTATATTAATACATCCTTCCTTTACTATAGTTTCCTTCCTTCATTTCATATAATATTAGGTTATGTAACATAAAGGCAATATACCTTTTCTAAACGAGAAGATTTTGTTACAATTCACTTATCATCATGCACGTTGACAAACCCATGGGCAAAGATAAGACAAGAAAAAAAAATTAAGAAATGGATTAAGAACAGCTACCACACGGACTACAGAACAAACCCGTGAGTTGGCAAAACAACAAAAGAGGTAAAATTAAAATTAATTATTCTTGTGACCGGTAATTCAAATGTTATAGGAACTCTTTTTTTTTTTGGTATTCATAGTAAAACACTTCGGTATTCGTGTGTTTCAGTGATCATGAAATTAGTTTTAAGTGAATCGAAAAAAAAATTACAGTATTGAAGATTCCGTAAGTTGTCGAAGTACTTGACCAACCCATGTTTGAAGTACTGTATATATGCAATTCATAAAATATAGGAAAAAAGATGGCTAGCTACCTGAAATATTGGAGAATGCATGGTCATACATGCCAAGTATAATATTGTATCATCAACTACACGAAGTATATGTATTGCATGGCCACATGCATGAACTATATGACGTTATGTGGTCAACACCATAGACATACAATCCGGTACACCGGTCGAATGATTCCGGCAAAGACCGGCATTGACTCCGGCGTTGACTAACATTGACCAAAAAAAATTGTATTTTAATATTTTCTATTAAAAAACAAAATCATAAATTATTATATTAAATTATATATGGGTTTTCATGATTAGAAAACACATTCTATTCAATATCTAATTATTTCTATATCTCTAATGTATTCATTCTTATAATTAGTTACTTTTATTTTTGAAGCTAAACTAATAGTTAAATAAAATTATTAATAATTATTTTCAAGAAATATATATATATATATATATATATAACATATGTAATTATTAATGATTTTATATATATAAATCTCTGATCATCATATTATTTAAAATTTTAAATACTACAAGAATCAATAAAATCAAATTCAACTATTTTCATTAGAAAATAATATGCAAAAGATTTGAGTATATGACTCTTTACTTTAAAATTTGCATGGTAAAGAGTATACAAAATTTTAGATACTCTTTGGTATAAAAAAAATTTACATACTCCTAATAACATGTAAACAATAACAAAAAAATTAACACTATTTACTTTTAATAGATAAAATATAATGATACATAATTATTTTCAATATATAACATAAGGGCATTTGCAAAAATCCTCTTATTCTATATCCTTTTGCAAACATATCCTAAAATCAAGATAAAATCTATTAATATCTTGAAAATAATTATTAATTATTTTTATTTAACTATTATTTTAGCTTTAAAAAAAAATTAATTAATTATAAGAATAAATACATTAGAGATACCTAAGATATTTAGATATTGAATAGAATGTTTTCTAATCATGAAAATTCATAAATAATTTAATATAGTAATTTATTATTTTGTTTTTTCATAGAAAAAATTAAAATACAATTTTTTTTGGTCAATGTTGGTCAACGCCGGAATCAACGTCGGTCTTAACCGGAATTATTCGACCGGTGTACCAGATTGTATGTCTATGGTGTTGACCACATAACGTCATATAGTTCATACATGTGGTCATGCAATACATATACTTCGTGTAGTTGAGGATACAATATTATACTTGGTATGTGTGACCATGTATTCTCCAATACTTCGTGTAGTTAGCCATCTTTTTTCCTTAAAATATATATGTCTCTCTACCCAAAGGTTTGGTAACAAGCTTTCGGTTTCACATGACTTGGTTTTACTAAAGTATTGTGTATAGAAAGAGATAACTGATGTATGAATCTTACCATAGTCTTACTAGACTGTCAGATAAATTTGATTGTGAACTACTTTCTTACCATAGTCTTAGTAGATGTATGAATCTTAAGATTCAAATTTCAATTGTTTATCTCCAAAAAAGACTAATGTATTCGAGATAGTATTCAACAAAAAAATAAACATTCTTATTTCACCTTTTAAATTTCGGTAAGAACTCTAACCTTAAGCATACTTAGCAACTAAAGATCTCTTTGCTAGAAAATAATGTTTTGGCCTTTAGTCTCTTTTCTTTCACATTGGCTCTTAATGTAAGTTTTTACATTTTTTTTCCTTAGAATGAAGTTTTTCTTACACTTTTTACATGTAACTTAACTATTTTTCTTGTATGAAGTTTTGCACAAGAAGTACCTACATTTCTTTAGTATAGTAGATGTAATAGTAAAGATATATTAATCATCAAATATCCTAATTAACCTCTCTCACAAGTTCAATAACAAACCAAATATCCGTGAGGAAATACAAGCTATCTTGACAGATCTCAACCCAAAAAAATTTCATATCGTGGGTTTTTTTTTGTTAGCCGAGTCAAATTTATTGACCCGTAAAAAAGACCCAAGATGAGCTTAAAAATAGAACCAAAAAAAAGAAAAAAAAAAAACAGAGAGAATATAGGAAAGACATCGAAGAGTCATTAAACTAAAGAAAAGAGAGAGGATGTTTTAAAAAAAGAAAGAAGCTAATAGAAAACCAAAAAAAAAAACTTCATCTTTAACCATCTCGATCTCAGTCTTTAGCTTACTTCTTCTTCTTCTTCTTCTTCTTCTTAGTTTTGTTCTTAGAACTTTTGAGATCTCATCGGATCATAGAAGTCAGATCTTGAAAGAAGAGTTCGTCACAAGGAATGGTGAGACCCATGTCATGATCAAAACCAAACTCTTCCTCAGCTCTTCTAAGGAGACATTGGAAATCAAGATTGGTCAAGAAGGAGATAGGAACTATGTATCTGCTCCTGTTGTTTCCTACGTAGACAGGGAAGTGTCCCTTTGGTACATCAAGCGGGAGATCACCTTCTTCATATCCTCCTCCTCCGTTCTTCTTACCCAAGCTTGAACATCTCTTCAGAATCTGCCTAAGCATTGCTGTTTGAGCGAGTTTTGTAGATTTCTTGAGGATAGCCATTTTTTTGTGTTTGGGTGAATTTGAGAGAGATGCTTTTGGTTGTGTTTGGAGAGAGAGAGAAAGAGAGTTGGGTGGGTATTGATGGGCGAGGTGTAAATATTTATAAAGACATGCATGTGTTGTGTAATGTCTATGAGATATGTGTGGAAGCCACAATGCCAAAAGACATTAGAGGCTATAACCATTTTGTTGTTGGTCCTCTTATGACATTATGGTCCCTTTGATCCTACACCTGGTTTGTAACAAGATAACCCATAAATGCTATGTACCTTTAGCATAATATATGGACTTGGAAGTTTAAAACATATGTACACTACTTTAGTGATGTTAAAAGTGGATTCTAACTCTGTGACTTGGAATTGATTAATTATGTTTTAGTATGGCCTAATCTTTAATTAATACAGTTTTGGAAAGAAAAAGAAATTGAAATGAATTTAGACCGGACGTGCCAAGCTAGCATATGGCCGCTACTTATTCATCCTCATTATCACAAAACTTATTTAAAACCGCACATTGGATATGGATAACGGTTATTGTAGATTTAATCAGTTATACACTCCCAAACTATACTATGAAGTCATAACTCATAACCATTGGTCCATTGAGTTATGATAGTATATTTGGAGTTTCAAAAAAAAGTTTCTATATAACTCCCGTTGTAGTGTTGGAAAAGACATACGCAGATGATAGATTTTTATATATATAGATCGATGATAGATTTTCACAAAAATGACCAGTCTTCTTCTCATCCCACTCCCTCGGTCTCTCAAAGATTGATGTTTAAGGGATTTCACACAAATTAAAAAATAATGATTATTAATTTTAAATACAATATTGTTTTCCTACTAAAAAGTATTATATATTTATAAACCAATAACTATTGAATTTTCTTAATGATCACTTCTTGAAATTTACAAAAGTTTAATATTAATTAATTAAAAATGGTAAAACATTAATTTTTGTCCCACACGTCAAACATTGACTATATTAAACAATGACTATACTCTTACTAGGAGTACACCAATATACTACGAGTCTAGGAGTAACACACGTCAAACAAGAACTATATTAAACAATGACTATACTCTTTTAATTGGAAAATACTAGTTCCTCTTAATATTGGGACGTTTTTCAAATTGCCCTTTGATTTCACTAATTTTTTTAAAAAAATATAATTTTAATTTTTTCGAAGAAAAAGAAACAAAAAGAAAAATTTATAAGTTTTGTGTAATTTATCCATAAACAAAAGAAAAATAAATTAGTATTGTAATTCTATTATATTAATTGGGAAGTACAAATATGAAACTAACCTTAAAATGTGTAAAATATTACATTAAATTACCATTAGAAAATTTTAATTAAGCTTAATTAATTAATTTAAATAAATATAATTAATTAAAAAAACAAAAAACACTCACAGATCAAATATAAAAGAATCTAGAAAAAATATATTTTATTACTCTAATAAATTATGAACGAAATTACTAAATATTTTTTTAAAAAATATATAAACCAATCAGAATTTTAAAAACTAAGATTTTATATCCAAATATACAATATAATTATTTTTAATAACTAAATTTCAAAAATTTTGTTAAGATTTCAAATTATGATTCTCCTATCATCTTTATTTGATTTTATTTACAAATTGTTTGGAATTTTCATATAATACTTATGATTAATAAAGTGCAGATTTTTTTCTGCATATGTGATTTGAATTTTTAAAAACGAAATATATTAATCAATCTATGAAAAATGTATGTTTTAATTTCCACATTGGCGGGTTGGTAAAACTAAATTTATATAGATGATAAATTAATAATTTTTATTTTCCCACAATTATAATATTAAAGTTACTACTTTATATTTCACAAAATAATGAAACAAATATAACAAACAAACAATATAAAACTGTAATACTATACGTCAAAAATAAAATACTATAATATTCCAAAATACTTACTATTCAAATAGACTAATAGATTTATAGAACAATTTAAAAAAAAAATTATTTCAAACAAAATAATTTTTTAAAAATAATAACAATAACTTTTATTATTATATTATAGTTTTTTAAAAAGTGTTGATCCATGCTTAAAGCACGGGTATCTTCTAGTATTTAATTATTATGGACGTACTGTCTATTTTACATGTAATTTTTCATCCATCATTTTACCTTGGAACTTTTAGTTTTTTTAACATTTAACCTTCCTTTATCATATACAAACATTTACCCTTAAAAAATATTCTTAAAAGTTACTAATTTATTAGATATTCAGTTTTCAAAAATAAGTAACTGTTTTTTATTATCCATTTTTGTTTGTTTGTTGAAAGAACATTTTAAGATGTGTCAATCAATTCGTGTCTCTCTACCTGCAGAGCAGAGGCGTCGTTAAAGTGCGTAAATCACGGACTTTGGAAACAGCAATGTACTGAATAGTACAAAGAAGGGCAGGACTTGTGGTCAGGAAGAGCTTGTGACACTTTCAAACAAATTTTTTATGTTTCAGTTACTATTTTAACTTCCCTTCTGCACACACCCCCCATGTGCTCTCCTCCATTGATTTCTCTTTATTTTGTTATGGTTCATCTTTTTCCAAGCTTAGGTTTCAGTGATTCCCTAAATTTCAGCCCATTAAGGATAGGACTAATATCCTGCATCCAATCTGAAAACTGGATATCCGGGACGGCTGGATCCGAATAATAATTTTACAATCTAGAAAATAGAAACAATAGATGGGGATCATTTAATTATCTTAAAATTTTTATCATATTAATTTTTGAAATATATTGATATTTATATAAAACAGTTGAATAAAATAAAAATTTTATGAAAATTATTGTCTTGTTATTTTTAATATTATAATTATTTTATTTTATTTTTAGTATTTTTTATGGATTTAATTCTAATACCTGCGGACATCTTAATGTTTGTGCGTATATTCTGAAGTCATGAATCCGGATACCCTACACTAAATATTTAATATAGTTACAAAAACAAAATTATACAGTAAGTGACTTTTTTTTTTTGACAATCCCAGTAAGTGACTTTTTTTTTTAAACAGATTAGTTAAAATTCACTCAAATATTTTAGAATTTCAAAATGATGTTGATTCGCTTTCTCTCAGTTTGTTTCCTGTTCGATATTTTTGGTTCCGGTTCACTTGTCCGAGACTACCTTAATGTACATCTCTTTAACATACTAAACAACTAATACGTGGATAAACATATCTTTATAGAAAAGGAGTGCTTGTGCGCTTATAGTTTTCAATGAAAATATACATATGTGCGTTTGAATAAATAACTATATCAAAGATATCGCTTTTTAGAATTGAAAGAGAAGATATACCGAGGAATAGACCGCAAATTCCATAATCAAAGGAGCTGATTTGGTCAAAAAGGCATCTGATGAACGGTTTAAAGGTAGAGGATTGTCATAATCTAAAACAAGTATATGAATTTTCAACATTTACATCTGCATTTCTCTTGGGAGCTATGTCCCCATGTGTTAAGGAGGGCCACCTATGTCTCTTAGCTCAACTTTTGTTGTTATGTTAACTATTTATTCTTTTTTTTTTTCTTTCTAAAATATACTATTTTTTATTATTATTGAACAATTAGGTAGATAGCATATTTAATCATTTCACTTGGTCAGATAATGTCGTCACAAAATTTTATCTAATAATTAACAGTTTAAACTTTAAACTATTTATTTCCAAAAATAGAATCACTTCACAAAATTGTAATGCTTAGATTTTGAGTGATGCAAACCAAAAATCTTCACAAGCTTTTGGAATATTTTAAAACATTTACAAACTTTAGAATGTTGTTTTTAAAGCATATATTGTTTTCAGTCATTTTAAATGGTTACAACAAAAAACTACTGTTACGGTAATAAGTAAAAAAAATAAAAATTTATTTGTTAAATTGTTATCAAAAATAAAAAATAATATCTAATAAATAGATATTTTAACTGATCAGTGGTGCAAAGTTATTAATTTATATTTTTCTTTTAAAGGTGAATTATTAGTATAGATATTGTTATAATTTTCTTATTTTTTTAATCTTCTTGCATTTCTTATACAGCGGGAACACTAAAAATTACAAATAAAATGACAGAAGAATTAATATGTAATATTTGGACAGTTGAATCAAACGAAAGAGATCACTAGAGAGAATCTGAATAAAAAAGAATTCATCAAATGAAATCAACTGTCTTTTATGAACCAAATGGCTTTCAAATCCCATAATGCAAAGACAGACACGTCCGGAGCTGGTCGGAAGGCAGATCGCATACACGTTTTCGGTTGTTTTCCTCTTTCAGTATTTCCTTTTTTGTTACTGTTTCAAACTCCAAATTTGTTAAGAATTTTTCTTATTTTTTTTTGTTAGATAAATTACCTAAGTAAAAACAGACTGAAATTGACCACGTATTATGAAATCATCAGTCGAAACAATTTATCCAAGTACTTATGACGGATCTGAGCGACAAAGCTAGATTTACATTTCATGAAATGTTGACATATGTTATATTAGTCCTTAACCTAAAATCCAAAAACATTTTTGTTTTCTTTATGAAAACTAATTACTAGTCATTTATTGAATAATTGCAAATTTTTTGTTTAGTGACAGAAACTGGCTCAAAGGACATGATTCCATTTTGTTGTTATTTTTATTTTATGTCAATACTTCCTTGCAAATCTATTGAGCACTTCATTTTTTTCTTGACAATTTTGTTAGTATTACCTGGTTTCGGTAGCTCAACCGGCGTATCGTCATCACTTGGTCACTGAAATTGAGAAAGTTAGGAAAATCGGAATCCAAGCGCAGAAAATGCATAGAGTTGTAAAACTAATTATGGTCTCTGACTTCGAAAATTGTGGTTAATTAGGCCAAAAGTTCTTGGCTAAATAAGAAAATGTTGGTCTAATTTTGGTGGTTTTGTAGGATGATGACATTAATTGGGCTTGAGGGTAACTAGCTGTGAGCACATGAACGCCATGTTACTCTTCACCCGATTTTCTTTTACTTAAGAATTTTTTTTAATGTGTATTTATCGATTCTTCACTCTTTATAGCTTCTAGAAATGTTAGATACCTAACTCGATCGGCCTTATCTCTAATTACTAGTAGTAGCATAAGCTATTAAAGCAAAACAAGAAAAACAAAATTATTGGTGTAACTGTACGCCCATGGTTTGTGACATTTTTTATGCTGTAAGCTTGCCATGTATGGTTTTTAGAACGAATATAGTTACGGTGCACGTTCATGATGTCATATACTATCAATTAGTGGTCTTTCAGTTTCATCTTTTGGACCATATATTTTCTTGAACCATGCATGTGTCTCTTATGTTACGTTCCCTTAAACATATATTAAACTCATGGTTACGAATCAAGACCCATTTTTTTTTTATAAATCAAATATATAGTTTTAAATTTTTAACCCATAAAAACGGGTAATGGAAAAGTACATTTGAATAAATAAGATTATGTACATATACAATTTAGGGTTTAATTTTCAGGATTTGTTTAAGAGTGTGTAAGTTTAAATCAGTAAAATCTTGTATGTATATGGCTTAGGATTTAGTTGTTTTGGTTGGTGTAGGGGTTTTGTATCAAGTTAAGATAACCATCATTGACCTCATCTTACTTCTTGTATAAACTTCATTTTTCAAAATTAACATCAAATGTCCTTAAATATCCCGACCGCCATCTCTTTTAGTGGGCTTCATGTTCATTCCCAGTCCATAGGCCCACCTTTCTTAATGGATCTCACGTCCTCCCACTAGGTTTCTGAGCTCATCCATATCCGATGGTCAGTTTGCTATGTCTGGGAGATTTTAAAAACTTGTTTACCGTCTCTACAAATCACTACATGATCTTTCCCTGTATTTTGTCCTCACTCGCACAGTTCCAATAGTCACTTCCCGGAAGGTCACCCATCCTGAGACTACTCCAGCATAAGCACGCTTAACTGTGGATTTCTCTCAATACTTTTGACCAAAAAAAATAAGTGCACTTTGGTGACATAGGTAGCCAAATTATTTTCTTTTTTAAAACATGTCTGCATGTCCCTGAAACCAAGGTGTCACATGCCCGAATCAAAACGCTTTTAAAATGTTCATTGTAGTAAATAAAACTAGGAAAGTACATAACATAACTGCAAGTAGAGAAAGATACAACAAAACATATGTGATGAACAATGTACAAGATGTTGATGTAAAGAATACAATAATTGAGAAGACTTGCATAAATCTTATATCATAACATAAATTAAAGTGTGCATGTTTACAAGATTGTGTATTTTAGTGGTCATTTTTTGGTGTAGGTGTACTCGGTTAGATTATTTTGTTTAGTGTATGTTGCAGTTTTATATACGTACATAACTAATTTCTTTTGTTTAGTGTACGTCTATAAATCTGTTTTCAATGAAGGGCATGATTATAAATGAGTATCTTCTTCTATAAACCTAGTTAATATTGTGGCTCTCATTCACAGTTTTCTCATAATTTTCTTTTATATATATTTTAATTGAATGTTTTATATAGAAATTTTGTAATATAGTATATATTATTCGGAGAACTAAAAATTATGAGTTTTTCAAATCTTTTTGGTGGTTTAAGTCGATTACATCAAAAATAATCATGATGAACGTGACAGTTAACTCTAATTTTCTGATTAGAACTCTACTCATTCGAAAACAATTTTATGGTTTCGACTGTTCCCTACGAAGATGAAGAACAATTAATGTCTATATTATCTGACGGCTGCAAACACTTGCTTACTCTGCTTGTACTCTTGGCCGGCTCGGCCGGCTTTATTATGGGCTCGATTATGACCTTATCATATTACTAGACAGCTAATGACCTTATCACGTGAAAGCGGTTAAAATCAACGTGAACAATTTGTGAGATACTCTTTTATACATGAATTTTCATCGAATGATTGTTTCTTACCTAAACTGATAAAATATTTAAATATTAGATTTTATACCCATGTACATTTGAATCCGCCTGATTAAATATCCATGTAAACAATTACACCCGTAAATTAATCTATTTAATTAAATAATTAATTGTTTTAATTACCCAATCCTATCTTTTTTTGTATTATTTCTAATGGCATTTCAATGTAATTTTTTACACTTTTTAAGATTAGTTTAATTTTTGCATTTCTCACTTGATATGGTAGGATGCTAGATTGACAACACCAAATATTATGCTTTTTTCTACCTAAAATTATTTCAGCTTTTTTTTTTTTTTTAATGTAAATTTTTTTCAACAAAAAAACATTTATATAATGAATGCAAAATTGAGAGTTGAAAGTAAAGTCTAATGAGCTAAATTTTATGGCTAAAGGTTACAACAATATAAGTAGCTTAGGACCGCCTTATGTGAAACCAATAGCGGAGACCGTCGGCGTACGCACCTTGGTGATGGTGCTGAATGTTATTGTCAATAAGCTTGGTAAGAGTAGCACTGGTGGTAGGTGAGTCACCATGCCTTCGGCTATTCCGCTCCTTCGACAAACTGTGGAGTGTTATTTGGAAAAATATCTTAAAGTGAAGAGCTAAAGTTTAGGCTGAGAAGTGTCGAGTAGGCGGGGATTGATATGATTCCAACTGGTTGTATATCCACTCTTGAGGATTCAACTATTGATCTCCAGATTACACACCTCCGGAGATCCTCGCAAACTATACTCTGTTTTCTTTCAGAAATTTATGGGAGGAAGAAGAAGAGACGAAAAATGTTATGTCTTGTTTACGTCAAGTGATGTGTTTATATATTACCCCAAACGTTGTTTCTACAACCGACGTATATGTCTTTTCTAATCGACGCATACAAAGAGTGAAGGTACGTGTATTGTAGAGGATATAGATCCAACAGACAAAGATCCAACATCTTTGTTGGGCCTTGCCAATCCAATATCACCTGAAGCCCAAATACAAAACAAACAGAAGAAGACAAAGACTAAAGCAGTCTCTCTTTCAAAGCAGAGGAACATTGGTACGGTGAAGGAGCTCCACTCCAGTCCAAATATCTCCAACGTTCTGCAACCTCTAAATCGATGAGTCACACACTACAGCTGGAGGATAAGGTTTACTTTAGGAGCTCTAGATTGTTCTACTCTTGTATATAAAAGAAGAGATGTAAAGATCAAATGTAATCAGTCAAGTAAATACAAAAGTATTATTCAAAGTTCCTCTTTGGTTTTCAAATCCGTTCATGGTATCAGAGCTTTTGTAAACCTTCACAGGTGAAGCAATGGCGACTTATCCTTTCCCGGATAATGTTCATGTCTCTAGTTTCGTTACCCTGAAGCTTAACGACACCAACTACTTACTGTGGAAGACACAGTTTGAGTCCCTTCTGTCCAGTCAAATGCTCATTGGGTTCGTCAATGGAGCAGTCACAGCCCCAGCCCAAACACGTCTTGTTGCCAACGGTGAAGTCAACACCGAAGTTCCGAATGCTGAGTACGAAGCCTGGTTTTGCACAGACCAGCTTGTCAGGTCTTGGTTATTTGGTACTCTGTCAGAAGAAGTCCTCGGTCATGTCCACAATCTAGCCACGTCTCGTCAAATCTGGATATCCCTTGCCGAGAACTTCAACAAGAGCAGCGTTGCCAGAGAGTTTTCTCTTCGTCGGAGTCTCCAGCTGCTGTCAAAAAGAGATAAGTCTCTGTCGGCTTACGGTCGTGAGTTTAAAACCATCTACGACTCTCTTAGCTCCATTGGGAAACCGGTTGATGAGTCTATGAAGATATTTGGGTTCCTCAATGGTCTAGGAAGAGATTACGACCCAATCACGACAGTGATACAAAGCTCTCTGAGCAAACTTCCAACACCGACTTTCAATGATGTTATCTCTGAGGTTCAAGGATTTGACAGCAAGCTTCAGTCTTATGAGACCACAGATGCAACAACGCCTCATCTTGTCTTCAACACTCAAAAGACGAATCCTTGTGACCCACAATACTCGTCTTCACAGCGTGGGAGAGGCGGTCGTTTCAATCAAAGCAGAGGCAGAGGAGGTTATTCAAGCAGAGGTCGAGGTTTCACTCAGCATCAATCCTCTTCTCAACCTAATGGACAAAGACCAGTCTGTCAAATCTGCGGTCGTGTAGGACACACAGCCATAAAGTGCTACAACAGGTTTGACAACAACTATCAAGCTGAGGCTCATGAAGCCTTCTCGTCCCTGCAAATCTCTGATAACACAGGTAAAGAGTGGCATCCTGACTCTGGTGCGTCTGCTCACATAACATCATCTACCGACATGCTCCACTCTGCTTCCGCATACACTGGTAATGACACTGTTCAGGTTGGTGATGGAACCTTCCTCCCTATCACTCATACTGGATCAACTACCATCTCTTCTTCGAAAGGTACCATTCCTTTAAATGATGTTCTAGTTTGTCCAGATATAAAGAAGTCTCTCCTTTCTGTGTCAAAGCTCTGTGATGATTATCCATGTGGAGTATACTTTGACTCTAATAAAGTATGTGTTATTGATCTAAATACTCAGAAGGTAGTGTCCAGGGGTCCTCGCAGTAGTGGTCTGTATGTGTTGGTGAATCAAGTGCTTCAAACGTTCTACTCCAATCGACAATGTGCAGCTAGTGAAGAAGTCTGGCATCATCGACTTGGTCATTCTAACAACAAGATTCTGCAACAACTTCAATCAAGCAAGGATATTCAAGTCAATAAGAGCAGAACATCCTCCATTTGTGAGCCTTGCCAGATGGGGAAGAACTCTAGATTAAGTTTTGTATCTTCTGATTCTCGTGTTTTAAATCCCTTAGATCGAATCCACTGTGATCTCTGGGGTCCTTCACCGGTTGTATCAAACCAAGGATTTAAATACTATGTGGTTTTTGTTGATGAGTTCTCTCGTTTCTCCTGGTTTTATCCATTACGAGCCAAGTCTGAGTTTTTTACAGTCTTTACTGCTTTCCAAAGATTAGTCGAGAATCAGCTCAACACTCGTATAAAGGAGTTTCAGAGTGACGGTGGTGGAGAGTTTACAAGCAATCAGCTTAAAGCACATTTCAGTGAACATGGCATACATCACAGGATTTCATGTCCCTATACGCCGCAACAGAATGGCATTGCAGAGAGAAAGCATCGCCATTTGGTTGAACTAGGGTTGTCAATGATGTTTCATAGTCACACCCCTCAAAAATTCTGGGTAGAGGCGTTCTACACTGCAAATCACATCATCAACATGCTTCCGACTGTTGCTCTAAAGAATATGAGTCCCTCTGAAACTCTGTTTCATCAGAAACAAGACTATTCATATCTGCGTGTCTTCGGGTCTGCGTGCTATCCATGTTTGAGGCCACTTGCTGAGAACAAGTTTGATCCCCGATCATTACAGTGTGTTTTCATCGGCTATCACATTCAATACAAGGGCTACAGATGCCTTTACCCTCCAACCGGCAAAGTATACATTTCAAGGCATGTTGTGTTTGATGAAGAGGTTATTCCTTTCAAAGAAAACTACAAACATCTAGTGCCAAACTACAAAACGCCACTTCTTCAAGCCTGGCATGCTAATGATCCTCACATAACAACTGCAGTAACTCCTTCTCCTCAGTGTCTACCGAAACCTGTTATTACTGAAGCTCAGAATCCTGTTTTAGATGGAGAAGAACAAAATGATATACACAATGCGCATATTCAAGAAACCAGTTCTGCGGAGTCTGACAATGATGGTTCTGATCATGAGCAAGAAGTTGAGCAGGAAGATGATGCAGATCTTGGTGAAGAACAAGTCCACAATGCACACCCAATGGTGACCAGGTCGAAAGCGGGTATACACAAGCCTAATACTCGGTATGCTCTGGTGGTAGCTAAGTCGGTGCATAGTGAGCCCAAAGGCATTGTAACTGCAATGAAACATCCAGGATGGAATGAAGCTGTTATGGAAGAGATAAGAAGGATTTACTTACTAAAGACTTGGTATCTTACTCCTCCAACTAAAGACATGAACATCCTGGATTCAAAATGGGTATTCAAAACAAAACTAAAGCCCGATGGAGAGATTGATAAGCTGAAGGCTCGACTCGTTGCTAAGGGTTTTGGCCAGGAAGAAGGAGTGGACTACTTAGAAACATTCAGTCCAGTGGTTCGCACTGCTACCATTAGACTTGTTCTCGACACTGCAACGGCACTCGGCTGGCCTATCAAGCAACTTGACGTCTCAAACGCATTCTTACATGGTGAGCTGCAGGAACCTGTGTACATGTACCAACCAGCTGGATTCGTTGACCCGGACAAGCCTGATCACGTTTGTTGTATCACAAAAGCTCTCTATGGGCTAAAACAGGCTCCTCGGGCATGGTTCGACACATTCAGCAACTTTCTTCTTGACTTTGGGTTCGTCTGTAGTATGGCTGATCCTTCGTTATTTGCTCTCCATCATGGTGAGAAGGTTCTCGTTCTACTTCTCTATGTTGATGACATTCTCCTTACAGGAAATGATCAACAGCTTATGCAACAGTTGCTTCAGGCTCTCAACTCTCGGTTCTCTATGAAAGATCTTGGTCCACCTTGTTATTTTCTTGGCATAGAGATATAGACAACTAACGATGGCCTGTTCCTGCATCAAATGGCATATGCTAAAGACATACTCTTTCAAGCTGGAATGGCAGATTGCAATCCCATGCCTACGCCACTTCCACAACAGAGTGACAGACCTGATACGAGACCATTCTCTGAACCTACTTATTACAGGAGCTTGGCTGGTAAGTTGCAATACTTAACTATCACACGTCCTGATCTTCAATACGCTGTGAACTTTGTATGTCAAAAAATGCACGCTCCGACCAACTACGACTTCAGCATGCTCAAAAGGATACTACGGTATATCAAAGGAACTAGTGACATGGGTCTCCCAATCAAGAAGCATGGCAATCCCACTCTTTCAGCCTTCTGTGACAGTGATTATGCAGGCTGCAAGGATACTAGACGGTCAACAGGAGGGTTCTGTATCTTTTTAGGCTCCACACTAATATCCTGGTCGGCCAAGCGACAGCCTACAGTTGCTAATTTCTCCACTGAAGCAGAGTACAAAACTCTCTCTATTGTCGCCAAAGAACTTACATGGATCTCATCTCTGCTTCGTGACATTGACATATCTCAGTACCAACCAACAAAAGTCTTCTGTGATAATCTCTCAGCGGTATATCTATCTACCAATCCAGCTCTTCACAACAGGACCAAACATTTTGATAAAGACTTTCACTACATTCGTGAACGAGTGGCTCTGGGGTACATAGAGACACACCACATTCCGGCACATCTCCAAATTGCAGACATCTTCACCAAATCATTGTCAAGGCCAATGTTTGATGATCTTTGTCGCAAACTTGGTGTGTCCTCTGCTACGGCATCGCCCACTCCAAGTTTGAGGGAGAGNAAGTGTCGAGTAGGCGGGGATTGATATGATTCCAACTGGTTGTATATCCACTCTTGAGGATTCAACTATTGATCTCCAGATTACACACCTCCGGAGATCCTCGCAAACTATACTCTGTTTTCTTTCAGAAATTTATGGGAGGAAGAAGAAGAGACGAAAAATGTTATGTCTTGTTTACGTCAAGTGATGTGTTTATATATTACCCCAAACGTTGTTTCTACAACCGACGTATATGTCTTTTCTAATCGACGCATACAAAGAGTGAAGGTACGTGTATTGTAGAGGATATAGATCCAACAGACAAAGATCCAACATCTTTGTTGGGCCTTGCCAATCCAATATCACCTGAAGCCCAAATACAAAACAAACAGAAGAAGACAAAGACTAAAGCAGTCTCTCTTTCAAAGCAGAGGAACGTTGGTACGGTGAAGGAGCTCCACTCCAGTCCAAATATCTCCAACGTTCTGCAACCTCTAAATCGATGAGTCACACACTACAGCTGGAGGATAAGGTTTACTTTAGGAGCTCTAGATTGTTCTACTCTTGTATATAAAAGAAGAGATGTAAAGATCAAATGTAATCAGTCAAGTAAATACAAAAGTATTATTCAAAGTTCCTCTTTGGTTTTCAAATCCGTTCATGTATGAGTTTTTTCTCTTTGATATGTGTGTTTGATCTGCTTCTATATTCCGGGAACAACAATCTAAGACAGAATTTTATCTTTGTTGTTTTGGAATTGATAGATGGATCAGTCTGCTGCTGTTGTGAAGAATCACATAGAAAAACCTTTTGTGTTCCGAGGAGTGGATTTAAAGAGATGGCAGCAAAAGATGTTGTTTTATCTAACAACACTGAATCTGGCACAATACGTGACTTCGGAAGCACCGGAACTTCCTGTTGAAGGTGATATTTCAGATGAAATCATCAAGGCATCAGAAGGCATGGACACAAAATGAGTTTTTGTGCAAGACTTATATTCTTAATGCCTTGGATGATTCTCTCTACGATTTTTATCACATTTTCCAAAGCCCAAAACAGTTGTGGGAATCATTGGAGAAGAAGTACAAGTCTGAAGTTGCAAGTGCCAAGAAATTCATCGTTGGAAAGTTTCTGAATTTTAAGATGAGTGACACCATCCCAGTGGTGAAACAAGTCGAAGAAATTCAAGTAACTGCTCATGAATTGAAAGATGAGGGTATGGGGCTGAATGAAACTTTCCTGGTTGCATCCATTATTGAAAAATTGCCTCCAACTTGGAAAGATTTCAAGACCCACCTGAAGCATATTCATGAAGATATGAGTCTTAAGCAGTTAATTCTGAAACTTCGAGTCGAAGAAGAAACCGGCCGTAAGAACGAGAAATCTGAATTCTCGTTGATGGAAGCAAAGGCCAATGTAGTTGAGAGAAACAGTTCCAAATTCAAGGGCTTTAAGAAGAACAAAAACGTTAAGAGAAAGTTCATTCCACCAAAGGGTTCTAACTTCAAAAAGAAGCCGCAAGGTGCTTGTTGGGTGTGTGGAAAGTCTCGCCATAGAGCTAAGGACTGTCGCCATAAGAAAGAAGGGACATCATGTGGAGACGCAAATAATGCAAACCTAGTCGAAGATCAGTTTGTTGCGGTCGTTTCCGAAGAAAACATGATGACAAACTCTAATCATTGGTGGGTTGACACTGGTGCAACAAAGCATGTGTGCTCCAACGTGAGTATGTTCACAACGTACGAACACAGTTCCGGTGGAGAAAAGCTTTATATGGGAAACGCAAGCACATAAACGATTGAAGGAAAAGGCAAAGTGGTCTTGAAACTCACATCTGGGAAGGAACTTGCATTTACCAATGTGCTCCATGTTCCTGAGATTTGAAAGAATCTGATTTCTGGTTCACTTCTTAGCAACAAAGGTTTTAAGATTGAATTTGAATATGATAAGTTTGTACTCACTAGAGGTGGGATGTATGTCGGAAAAGGCTATCTCTGTGATGGTCTTTTCAAACTGAATGTTGTACCAATTATTAATAAAAATGCAGGCAGTAGCTCTGCTTCTATTTACTTGCTTGATTCAAGTGACTTATGGCATGCAAGAATGGGACATGTTAATTATCGTTCTTTACGTAGAATGATAAATTTAGGATTGTTACCAAAACACAATCTTAATAAAATAAATATAAGCAAATGTGAAGTTTGTGTGGAATCTAATTATTCAAGGCACTCTTACAAATCTGTGGAAAAATCAAACGTATTACCTGGTTTGATACATAGCGACTTGTGTGATTTTCTATCTACACCAAGTCGTGGAAGAAAGAATTATTATATTTCTTTTATTGATGATTATAGTAAGTTTTGCCATATCTATTTGATTGATACTAAAGATGAGGCTTTGAATATTTTTAAGAAATATAAAGGTGAGGTTGAAAATCAATTAGATAAGAGAATAAAGATTCTTAGGTCTGATCGTGGTGGAGAATACAAGTCAAATGAATTCTCAGAATTTTGTTCTACACATGGAATCATTCATCAAACTACAGCTCCTTATACTCCAATAGAAAACGGAGTGGCTGAAAGGAAAAATAGAACACTAAAAGAGATGATGAATTCCATGTTAAACAATTCTGGTGCACCACGTAATTTATGGGGTGAAACTATTCTTACGGCAAATTCAATTTTAAATAAAATTCTACATAAAAAGAGTGATAAACCCCCATATGAATTATGGATAAAAAAGACTCCTTCATATAAAAGTATGAAAATGTGGGGTTGTCTTGCAAAGTTTCAAGTACCTTTACAAAAAACTGTTATTGGACCAAAGACGGTGGATTGTGTCTACATCGTTCCTGCGGAAAACAGTGCAGCTTATAGGTTTGTACTCCATAAATCTGATAATGCTGAAGTAAAAGTAAATACAATCATTGAATCAAATGAGGCTCAGTTCTTTGAGGATGTGTTTCCATACAAAGACTCTATAGTAACAAGTACTAAACGGGTACATAAGAATGATGAAAGTGCCTCAAAGGTTCAAGAAGAAGAAAATGAACCAAGAAGAAGTAAAAGAGGAAGAATTGCTAAAGATTTTGGTACAGATTTTATGATATATTTGAGTGAATATGAACCTCAAACGTATAAGGCGGCTACTGAATCATCAAAAGCAGTTTATTGGAAAGCAGCAATTCAAAGTGAAGTTGAATCCATTGTGAGTAATCATACATGGGAATTGGTTGATTTACCACCTGGTAATAAACTAATTGGACATAAATGGATTCTTACTAAGAAGTTGAGACCAGATGGCACAATTGAGAAATATAAAGCAAGACTAGTGGCAAAAGGATTTCGTCAAAAGGAAGGTCTTGATTTCTTTGATACATATTCTCCGGTGACTAGAATCACTTCAATCAGATTTCTAATAGCAATTTCAGCCATATATGATCTAGAAATTCATCAAATGGATGTTAAAACAACATTTCTAAATGGTGGACTAGATGAAGAAATATATATGGAACAACCCGAAGGCTTTATAGTCAATGGGCAAGAGAAGAAAGTTTGTAAGCTTAAGAAGTCTTTGTATGGACTTAAGCAAGCACCAAAACATTGGCATGAGAAGTTTGACAACACAATGAGGTCGTTTGGTTTTACAATAAATGAGTGTGACAAGTGTGTGAACATTAAGAAAACCAAAATTGATACGATCATTGTATGTCTATATGTGGATGATATGTTGATAATGGGAACAAGTAAAGACATTATCAATGCCACAAAGAAGATGTTGAGTGAAAGTTTCAAAATGAAAGACATGGGATTGGCTGACATAATTCTTGGGATTAGAATTAAACGAGAACCAAATGGTTACTCGCTTACTCAGTCTCATTATGTGGAGAAAGTTCTAAAGAAATTTGGTCATTTTAATGATAGACCGGTAGTTACTCCGTTTGATCCAACATGCAAGCTGTCAAAGAATAAAGGTGAAAGTGTGTCTCAGTACAATGCACACAAATCGTTGGAAGCCTCATGTACATTACAAATTGTACAAGACCAGATTTGGCTTATTCTTTGAGTCTATTAAGTCGATATTCAAGTAATCTAAACAGAGATCACTGGCATGCTTTGGTTAGAGTATTGAGATACTTAAAGCATACAATTGATTATAGTCTATATTTCACGAAATTTCCTTCTGTAGTAGAAGGATATAGTGATGCTAATTGGATCTCTGGAAGTACGGATAGTAAATCCACAAGTGGTGATGTGTTTACACTTGGTGGTGGTGCTGTGTCTTGGAAATCATCTAAACAAACGTGTATTGCACGTTCAACAGTGGAGTCCGAGTTTATCGCATTAGATAAAGCTGCGGAAGAAGCTGAATGGCTTAAAAATTTTATTGAAGATATTCCCTTCTGGCCAAAGCCCGTAATTGCACTATGTATCCATTGTGATAGTATGGCTGCCTTAAATAGAGGGAAAAATAAGATTATAATGGCAAGTCAAGGCACATTCGGCGGAGACATGCTACAATACGACAATTGCTTTCCAATGGGGTGATAGCATTGGATTATATTAGATCAAAGGAAAACTTGGCTGATCCTTTGACTAAAGGCCTACCGAAAGAGCAAGTCGTATTCACTTTGAGGGGAATGGGTTTAAAGCCAACACAATGAGTCATCACTTGGTGGAAACCTTACCTAGCAACATTGTAGATCCCATGGTTTAGGTTCAAGAGGCAAACTGGCTGAGGAAGATTCAAGAGAAGAATACACACTTCTAATTCCTATGAAGTAATTTGTATTTCTATTGACGATTAAAAGGATGAATATTTTATTCTTAATAATATTAATATTTTTTATAAAAAATATAGAATAGAATGGACTATTTTTAATTAATGTTACCTATATGAGAGTTGGTGTCGCGGTCGCACCTATGAGAATTGAGATGGCTAAATTTCTCTAGAGCTCTCATGAAGCTGGGATATGTTCAGGACCAAAATAAACACAACCGTATAAACTAGAAATGAGCTGATGATATATGTGTTTCACTTATTGTCTCGGTTTACTATAAAATGTGGTTAATTCAAGACTAGAGTTCATTACCCACAAAGTAAATCCCATAAGTTGTTACTAAGAAAGGTTCAAGTTCAGAAGACACCTTTACTGATGCATATTGATTCTACTTTCTCGGAAATTTTGGAACTTATTTTCTATTCAAATGTGGGGTATTGTCGAGTTTGAATAGAAAATGTGGGGTATTGTTAGAGTTGTATTTAATTAATTTGATTTAACTAAATTAAACTAAGAAGAGAACATCTTATATAATATGACAAGTTTTTTTTAACTTTGTCTATCGTTGCGACATTTGGCGTTCTATTTTTACGACACGTGTACTTTACATTAATTTCAATTGTGATCTTTTAAATTTATTTACTTAGAAAAATGTTCATTTCTCTTATATTCCTCTACCAAATCTTTAATTATTTTGGGTTTGTATTATTTAGTATTATTTCATAGCAATACTCTATATAGTTTACTTCGGTAAAAAAAGAAGTAATCCATTTTACAAGAATATATCTATTTTAATTTATACAATTTGTAAATTCCTCACTAATTTTTTTAAAATAAATTCTTTACTCTTTGTTTACCAAATCTTTAATTTTTTTTTTAATTTAGTATTATTTCATAGAAAAAATCTCTATAGTTTACTTTTGTTAAAAAAAAAGTAATCTATTTTACAACAATATATTTATTCTATTTTTTTTTTACGATTTATAAATTTTTCACTATTTTTTATCACAACCGTAACTTTATTAATTAACTATTTTTATTGGTTTCACATGTCAATATATACTATATATTAAACTATAATAAAATAGAGTTCTGAAAAATTTTCATTTGGCACCACTCTATTTTTTATAACATGTGTCAATTTTTTTTCAATTTTAATGAAATAAAAGACACATTATTGCTAATCTAAAACTAAATTGTCTACACACATTTTTTAATTTGAGACATTTTATTTATTCAGTTTCTTTAGGTTACATTTACTTCGTTCAATCAATTACCTTTAAGACATTATAGGTGGATGTTTTCTTTTGTTCTAACTGTTCATGTTGCAATAATGCATATGACAGAATTAATTACAATTAATATGCTTTATAACTGTATTTATTGCCATGAATGTGTTTACTCAGAATAATGTGTCAATGGAATTCCTTACAAATTTCATAAAATGTTTAGTGTATTATATAAGATCTAATGCTCACATGACTAATAATGAAGAAAACGATCATTCACTATATGTCTTTCTTTTCCCATCATTTCCCATGGTATTTTATTTTATTTTTTCTTATGAAGTTTTTTAATGAAAATGATGTCTTTCAGTATGATGATTAACAGATTAATATATCGATGAATATTTGAAGAAATCATTTACAAAGCAATTTCAATGTTTTTTTTCTTTTTTGGTATCATAGTCTTGTCAATATTTATTAGCCTCTTTCAAATGATCCCTATATATTAATAGAGAAGCATTCTCACTAAAAAGCTGAGGTGTAACGCTCACAGAGCTCCTGTACCATTTTAATAAATGCTCTTACTTCTCATTACTATTAACATAAATATGCCATTGAAATATATGAATTAATGTTTTTTTTCTATTAGTTTTAAAAAATGAAAGATTTAATCAATTTTTAAAATCCAAAAATCCCCTATATACTAATAGAGAAGCACTCTCACTAAAAAGCCGAGGTGTCGCGCTCACAGAGCTCCTGTACCATTTTAATAAATGCTCTTACTTCTCATTACTATTAACATAAATATGCCATTGAAATATATGAATTAATGTTTTTTTTCTATTAGTTTTAAAAAATGAAAGATTTAATCAATTTTTAAAATCCAAAAATCCCCTATATACTAATAGAGAAGCACTCTCACTAAAAAGCCGAGGTGTCGCGCTCACAGAGCTCCTGTACCATTTTAATAAATGCTCTTACTTCTCATTACTATTAACATAAATATGCCATTGAAATATATGAATTAATGTTTTTTTCTATTAGTTTTAAAAAATGAAAGATTTAATCATCTTTTAAAATCCAAAAATGTATTTAATTATCACTTACATAACCTATTTAATTATTAAAAGTAAATTACATTTCATAAAAAATTATCATTTATTTATTTTTTTGAAATGCTAAAGTTATTCTCCTATTTTGAAAAAATCTGGTGACTATTCAACTATATTAAAAAAAAAGAATAAATTATTACAATAATCATAAAAGTAAATTACATACCACAAACAATTTAAACTTATTCACCTATTTAAAATTTTGAAACGTAAAACTTATTCTCCGGTTTCAAGTATCAAAAAGTAATTATCACAATATAAACTTAAAAATAAATAAAATTTCACAAACAATTTTAAATCTATTCACCAATTTAAATTTTTGAAAAACAAAAACTTTGTCTTCTATATAAAAAATCTAATGACTATTTAAATATATGTGACTCAGCAATCTTAACATGGTATCCATGTTATTGAATTTTTTAAAAACCCTAGAACAATCATTTTTCCTACGAATTTTCACCAGAACTACACTTTTTGATTATTTACCACTTTTTATACAGTTTTCTCATTGTATTTTTACACTTAGGATTAGTTTAAATTAATTTGATTAGTCTAAAAAATATCACTTTATCTATTTAATGGCATAATGATGTAGATAACAATGTGAAACATAAAGAGGTGAATTTGATTTTAGAAACACAAAAGACATCAAAACTTTCTCCACCAAGTTAAAATTCTTTTTCACGTTTAAATAGTTCACGGGTGAAACATATTACACAAAATAAACGCAAACTTGAATAAACGAAAAAATAAACTTTACTTACAGATTTCGTTTACACAAACAAATCTGAAATCTCAAATAATAATGCTATTCATAATATTTTATTTGAATCGATTTATCCCATACTATGTGCGGGTTGGTACCTAGTTATGTTTTATGATAGTTAAAGATTTTGCATTGTTTTGTAATGTGCTTTATTTTACTCTCAAACTATAGTTGGAAGTTTTTAGTGATGAAGATGAGCCCAATTCTCGACTCCTAAAGCACAATCTCTTTGGCTTTGAACGTTCACTCATAATATTATAGTTGTAGGTCCCTTAGATTTCTCTCTTAAGTCCTCTGATCTTCAACTATAATATATTTCTAAGTTTATGTTTCGTAAATTTCCTTTGTTTTACGTTTTTAAAAGTTTTTTATCCCCAGTACAAAAAATATTTTACTTTGCTTAATTTTACCGTGTAATGCATATATACATGGTCAAAAGATCACATACTTCTTTATGCCTCTTTGGAATCACTTCCCAAACTTTACAACATCCTTTCGCATTACACGGAAAAGCATTACAAATACCTATTATAAATATAATATATATATATATATGTAAATATTGTAATCTCAATACTTTCATCATAGATATATGTCAATCGTTAAAAGTGGTATAAATTAACAAGTAGATTAACCTGCACAAAAGCAAGACTACTTTTATATCGCATTGGTATTGTTTGAGTTACCAATCATACTTCATGTGTATTTTTCTGTAACCCTTGCTACATCCGTCATTATGCCAAAAAAAGCTTACACCATTTTCAATGGTTATCTATATTTTTTTTGTTTGAATTTTCTATTTTACATTTAGGTTATAATTTTGAAGAGATATGATTTAGTATTTAGAGTCTAAAATTAAAAGCATGATGCTATTTTAGTATTTTTAGAATTTTAGAAATGATGTGCTAAATTTAAAACGAAAACTTATTTCTATGCAATTTGTGAAAAGTATCCTTCTTTTAACATGCACACTTCATAATTATAAACTTATAAATATATATATTTAAATTCTTTTCAAGGCATATATAAATAATATCATGTATATTTTATATATAATTTAATGAAAATTTTAGTTTACATACACGTACCTTCACTCTTTGTATGCGTCGATTAGAAAAGACATATACGTCGGTTGTAGAAACAACGTTTGTTGTAATATATAAACACATCACTTGACGTAAACAAGACATAACATTTTTCGTCTCTTCTCCTTCCTCCCATACATTTATGAAAGAAAACAGAGTATAGTTTGTGAGGATCTCCGGAGGTGTATAATCCGGAGATCGATAGTTGAATCCTCAAGATAGACGTCCACTAAACTACTTACACCATAGTAGGGACGAAATTCTGTCTTAGGAGATTGGTAAAAGCAAGCCTCTATCATTCTACTATTTGTTCTAAAGTTGAAGAAGTGGAAATCATCAAGTGAGTTTTTTCTCTTTGATATGTGTGTTTGATCTGCTTCTATATTCTGGGAACAATATAGACGACAAGACCAACCTGGATCTGATTCTGATCATCACTCTGATCTGATGATTTATCCTTTTTTTTTTTTTTCCAACAGTTCCCCTTTTCTCATATTCCGAATAACCTTTTTACACAATATAATGGATTGATCAATCAACTTCCATATATGACACTATGTGTGGCTTTGTACTGTGGACGTATATGATATATTCTCCTTGATTTGGCAGCACAACGACTAGGTGGTGACAGATTTCCAAATCTAAGGTAATATGTTTTGGAAAACATTTCTCAAATGGATTGTGTATGCTACACATCAGTTTTATCACTTTCACTTACCTATGTCTGTGTGATTAAATAGCGTATCAAGTTACCTATGTTTGAGTAACTCCATTATGTTGTTCCATTTAATTTACAACTAGGTGGTTATATTTGTTGTATTGAGCGCGCATACTAGCTAGTCGGTAGCAACCCTCAATCAAGGACCAGGTATCTAATCATGCATTACGAGTGATTCAAAGAGTTAAGCAAAGATTTTTATAGATTCGGCTCGATACTTTTCCCTTAGAGAAAAAATTATGATACTTGTTTCAATTATCTTTATGTAGTGTTGTAGAACTTTTGCGCTTACATGCTTAACTCTTTGAATCCGTTAGTGTTATATAAACATCTAATATTAAAATTGAGTTTCCATAACAGTGTGACGACAGCTTGTGAGTAAATACAAGTCTCCGATTATAAGTTTACTATATATGTAGTTGTGACTGGTTAAACTTCAAACTCAATGTGACGAGAGCTCGCTCACCTCAAAATTGTTTATTGTTTGCAAACAAATAAACTCCAATCAATTATCATTTGAATTTCCAAACTACACGCAACAACTCTGAATTTCCAACCAACTCTTAATTTCGACTCTAAGAGCATCGATCAGAAGCTTATTTTTAACAATTATAAAGTTTTTGAAAAATGCATTCTGATTTGATTTAACAATTATAAGATTGTTGAATATTTTTAAGAAATTGGCTCCATATCTCTAAAATAAATTCCCCTCTAACTTGTCAGGAAGGAGGCCTGCTGAATTTACAAACAAAGAAAACGACCAAGTTAAAACCGAGTGGGACTCTTATTCTCAATCAAACTGTTAAGAGCTTCAGGCTAAACATAGAAAAAGGCATCACTGAGAGAGGATTCAGTGATTCTCTTTACAAAGAAGCTGACAAGTCTTGTAATTAAACTGATATAGGGAAAAGTCTCTCGTAGAAGTGGCTACCTCAAAGGTACATCCATTACTGTTTTGGCTCTAACTGCTATAGAAGTCGCTACTTCTCTTGTTCTATCTTCCTACCTGTAGGCTGTTAAAACCGAGTGCTAATGCTGCACGTATACGTTAATGCAATCACCACAACTTTGACGAACTAAAGTGAGAACAGATCTGAAATCTAAAAATGATAGGTAGAGGTAACTCTGATTAGTCGGTGTAGATAAGTCGAACTATATAAGAACTAATTAGATTTTTACTTTGTAGTTCATACATTATTGTGAGCCAGGGCTCATCTCTGTAATTAATATATATTTTCTGTATAGTTTAGTTATTTCCAGTTACGTATCTAGGTTAATATTGTAATCGTATATAAGGTCCAGCCTTCACATCTTTATGAATAAGGAAACCTTTTATATTGAATAAGGTTTTTGACATGGTATGATAGCTGACCCGTTAATTAATCCATCCAAGTAAAAGTTCCATCACCCATTAATTGATGTTTTAAAGGAAGGTCCAATTCCATCGAGATAACTAAAAGAAAGAGCATTATCTCGAGGGGCTGTGATGGATTCTGTCGAGATTAATGGCTAGAAGAGTCATTATCTCGAGAGGGTGTATGGAGAAAGATCTCACATTGAAAGATGTGATGGGATTTATAATATATAAGGGGTTAAGGCTAATCCACTCATTGCTAATTGGTTTTGAGTTGGAAGCCCACCGTAAGCCCGAATTTGACATGGTAACTAACATTGTCGATGATTACTCTTGGGCTGTATGGATATATTTCTATGGTTGAACGACATTTTGAATGAAAAGTGAATACTATTGGAAGTGATAATGGATCTAAGTTTCTAAGTCTAAATGGATATTTTTGAGAAAAAGGGATACTTCACGAGACTTCTTGTGTGGGTACTCCACAACAAAATGGGAGAGTTGAGCGAAAATATCGCCACATATTTAATTTTGCACGGGTTTTGTGTTTTCAATCTCTGTTTCCAATGGAGTTTTGGAGTTTTTGCGTACTTACGACAGTAGATTTAATAAATAACGACAGTTCTACATGGCAAGACTCCTTTTGAGATGCTCTACAAGAGAGAACCGCCTATGAACCATTTAAGTGTTAGGTTGTTTATCTTACGTTCATAACCAACGCCATGGTGGTGATAAATTTGCTTCTCGAAGCAATCGATCTGTTTTTCTTGGTTACCTTTATGGGAAGAAGGGTTGGAAGGTCTATGACCTTTACAGTGGTGCTATTTCAACATCTCGAGATGTTGTCTTTATCAAGGCTGAGTATCTGTTTGCTCATGCTCCATCAGAGCCTCCATCATCGCTGAATACATTGACACCTCGTTCTAATATATATAATGACGAGGATACTTTTTTTGATAAGGTTTTGGTTCCTTTTACGACTGTTGTGCTAGAAGAAAGTCCACTTGTCGATGTTTTGAGTGTTGCAGCTAATCCTATCGAACCAGAAATCTCTTCACCGATTTCTCCTCCTATGAGTCCTATGTCGTCTTCACAGGAGAGTGTGGCTTCACATTCGTCGTAGCTTGCGGTTTTGGAGCCTCCATCTACTGATATTTCTCTGATACTTGTGAGATTATAATTTCGTCTGCTGATGACGATGATGCTCCCATGGGTAAAGGATGCCAAAAAAAGTTTAAACTAAACGTGTTGATAATAGAATCTTGTTTCTTCCAACTGAGCATTGTTTATGGCAATATATTATATGATCTACAATGGAATACTTACTGATCTGTTATAAGAGTTTAGATATATATAAAACACATACATTTGCAGTTGTAGACTTGGACTAGTGGTAGAAAGAATGGAGATAGTGGTTATAACTTATGGCAATATATTTTCTGCTACCGTACGATTATATCTGAGGAGTGAGGAAGCTTGTACGTCGCAAAGGAAGACAAGAAGAAAGTGGAGACTGTACGATTATATCTGAGGAAGCATAAGGTCATCACAAAGTCTTCATCATTAATCTTTTATCCAAAAAAAAAAAGAAAGTCTTTACCAATCATCATCATTATCCACCTTTAGTTTCAAATTTTGGTCAATCTCATCACCCCTTCCCTAGGAGATAGCTAAGGAGAGGACAACACGTTTAAAAAGAGAGGGCTAACAATAGGAAATGTATATTTTCTTGTTCTTATTGCCTTGTAACTCTCATCACCTCTTTATTTCTTCGAACTTTCCATAGTTTCTGCTTTCCAATTTTCTATTTAAAGACACCTAAAACAAAATGAAAAAAAAAAAAACAATGTATATAAGCAGAAGTTATTTCTACAAAATTAATTTATCTTGTTTTTTAGTGTTTTTTATGAGTTACTACTAAGTCATTAGACATGAAGATCATTCCTTTCATATTCATCGCCATCATGACATCATTTCCGGCTCCAATCAAAGTCGTTGATGCCAAAAAAGAGCTACCATTTTGCAATCTGGAGCTTCTACCATGCGTCCAACCCTTTCTAGTTAACGGCCAGGGAGGTAAACTGCCTACTGGCTGTTGTGAGAAACTGAAAAAATCCACATCATGTATGTGTAGATTCCTTACGGCCAAGGAACGAAACCTAGGATCAGCTGCTCACAGAATGCTCTGGTGGTGTCAAATTGCTGTACCCAAATGTCCCAAAATCTAGAGATTATAGGTTTATGTTCCTCAGCCATAATTATGATAAATTTTGTTAATTGAAGCTCGACGACATGTGTGCATGAGACACATGACCCGAGAATAATCATATTAAGCAGCAAAATTGTTCTTTTACATTATTATTCGTCTTATATACATGGAGGAAATTTTGACAACATTATGGATTTAATTTCGAGTAAGAAAAAGTGCTCCAATTCGAGCTAAGAGATCATGTATTACCAAGGTGTTGTTCGTTTGGTAAATTGGACGCGTTATTTGGATGTGTTAATGACTTTTAGGATAGAAGTAAATTTTAAATGCATTATAAATTAACACAAAATTTATCTAATTTTATTTACAAAATTTTAAAAAAAAAATTGTTATAAATGCCCTTTTTGAAAACCTTTTCTAAAAATATTTTTTTGTGAATATTTTCATTTTTACTCTATTTTACATAATTACAATACGTTATATTAACTCTTAGAATTTTTTTTTTTTAGGTTTGAATTCTCAGTTTTATATTCAGGGTATAGTTTTTAGGAGGTAGGATTTAGCATTTAGGGTTTATGGTTTAAAATTTAATCATTTAATATATTAAAAGTGATATTTTTGAAAATAGACACTATGAAAGAGTATTTTTGAAAAGTGACATAGAAAAAGGGATATTTTTGAAAATCCCCCAAACTTTAAACAAAAAAAGAAAAATTAAGTGAAACATTAAATTTTCACTTCAAGAAAAATAAAGACTACTAAACTCAACTTAAAATTTATAGTTTAAGACGAAGATATTTTAAAGGTCACATTTTATATTGCGAAATTTATGTAAAAAATCCTTAAAAAATTAAAAGGTTATCATCCATCTTCTAAAAACATAAATAATCAATGATCACATTATTCATAAGCTCTACAACAAGATATACAAAAAGTGAAATGTAAGCCATTAAAAATAATATAAGAGAAAGACTTATTCTTAAGTGAAACTACACCTTTAGAATGAAAAACAAATATGATATTCAATAAACTGAATCAAATGTTTTTAATCCAAAAAATTGGGTATTAAAAGATAGTAAATAATTAAGGAGAAAATAGTTATGATAAGTTTTAAAAATCAATACACAATCTAATATATTATATGTGAGCCAATAGAAAAAAAATGTCTGAGAGACAACAAATGTATCGTAGTAGATGACTAAAGAATTGGTAGTTAAGAATGTTTGAAACTAGTTAATAAAAGTTGAAAACATAATGCACATGACTAAAGTAAAATCTTTCAAATCACATTCACGGTGTGAAACGAATGAGTTTCAAAAAATTACATGACATACAAAATCATTAAATTCAAAATCAGTTTTAACTATTTGGCCATAAAATACATACATTTATGACTTTTATGACTTGATCGAGCACTTTTTCTTACTCGAAAAATACATACATTTATGACTTGGTCGAGAATTCTCTTATGGCATGTTACACTTCCTTCGATAGGTAAAATAAGCTTGGTAATGTTATTCTAGTGACATGATATATCCCTATATAATAAAATGGAAGTACACAACATTGTTTTGTATATATACTATATAATTTTAATATGTGGGTTACAAATAGGTTATAGATTAAGTTTTATATTTGTATAGTCTGGATTTATTGTTTCCAAAAATCTTAAAGAGAATATTCTAAAGAAACATTTGATATCATCTAACTTACCATATTAATTTATTTTATTAAATTATTCATAAAAAAAATTCTTTGATATCTAACTTAACATATTAATTTGTTAATTATCATTATACTTCACTTTTCATTTTTAAAATAAATATAAATGATTCAATCTATAAATATTTAAGTTTTAGTAATATTAATTTTTAAAATAATACTAGGTTTTAACCTGCGGTATACCGCGTGACAATTTGTTAAAGTAAAAAATTAAAATTTTAATCAATCGATTTATATCTTGAAGATTATAGTCTGAGATTGGACAAGAGATTAAATTCTCTTGAGCTGGCTGGTTAAGTCAGATAACCGAGGATTTATTAAGATCCGGTTTAGGTTATGCAATCCGCTAAGGTTATGCCACACGTGTTCTTTTCTCTCGGCTTCCCTGCACGCTTCACACGTGAGAAGGGTTGTTATTCGGATAAGACTCTCGTC
>NC_025699.1:24638431-24644716 GCF_000633955.1 Camelina sativa
GTTAACCACATCGGTTAACCGAACTCGTTAAATCGCGTGTGTGTTCTCATTGCTTTACTTCTCTTCTTCTCTTCTTTCTGATCAAAGAAGATCTCAATCGGCGTATTCATTCTTAACAAATTGGTATCAGAGCAAGGTTTAGGCTTCGTCTGTCAGATCTGTTAAGAAAGATGACAAATACGAAACTCAAGGTGGCTGTGTTCGACGGATCTGGTGACTTCTCTCTTTGGAAGACACGGATGCTCGCTCACCTAAGGATCCTAGGTCTTAAGGATGTTCTAAAGGAGCAAGAGCCATTTGCTCCTTTGACGGAGGCAGAAGAAGGCGATTCGGAGAAGAAGAAGAAACGAATCAAAGATGAAAAGTCAAGAAGGGAGCTGTGTGAGAAGGCGTTGGACATTATTTTCTTAAACGTCGGTGACAAGGTTCTAAGGAAGATCGATCAGTGTACGACGGCAGCAGAAGCATGGTCTATGCTTGAGAGGTTGTATCTGGTAAAGTCTTTACCAAATCGAGTTTATCTTCAGCTCAAGGTATACAACTATAGGATGCAGGAATCTAAGAGTCTGGATGATAACATTGATGAGTTCTTGAAGATGATTTCAGATCTGAACAACCTTCAGATTCAAGTTCCTGATGAGGTTCAAGCTATTCTAATCTTGAGTTCTTTACCGGAGAAGTATGACATGTTGAAGGAGACTCTCAAGTATGGTCGAGATGGAATCAAGATGGAGGATGTTATCAGTGCTGCTAAGTCCAAGGAATTGGAGCTTCAGGATGAATCTGGTGGCTCAAATCAGGTTGGCGAAGGTTTGTATGTTCGCGGAAAGGGATTTGCAAGAAGTTCTACATATCAAACTGATCAAGGAAGCAATACTGGTGGATCAAGATTTGAATCCAAAGAGGGAAAGAAGGTTTGCTGGGTTTGTGGTAAGGAAGGACACTTTAAGAGGCAGTGTTACAAATGGATTGAGAGGAACAAGTCCAAAGGTCAAGGAAATGATTCTGGTGAAGCTGCGATGGTTAAGGATGATGCCAAGGATCTTGTTGGCTTAGTGGCATCTGAAGTTAATTTGACCATGGGGGAGATAACAGAGGATGAGTGGATCATGGATACTGCCTGTTCGTTTCATATGACATCAAGAAGGGATGTGTTCGTTGAGTTAAAGGAGGGGTCCTACGGCAAAGTTCGAATGGCTAATAACTCTTACTGTGAAGTTAAGGGAATTGGTTCTGTTAGGTTTAAAAATTCGGATGGATCTACTTTTCTGTTGCATGAGGTCAGATACATGCCTGATATCTCAAGGAATTTGATTTCAGTTGGTTCTCTCGAAGCCAAAGGATGTGAGTTCAGAGGTGGCAGAGGTGTTATGAGAGTAGTCAAGGGCGACACTGTCTTTATGAAAGGAGTTAGGCGTCAGTCTCTTTACATTTTTCAGGGGAGCGCAAGAGTTTCAGAGGTTTGTACCGTTGAACGCAGTACGACTGCAGAAGAGGTTAAAGTTGACAACAAGGCCAGATTGTGGCACAATAGGTTGGGACACATCGGTCAGAAGGGTCTTCAGGTTCTAGAGGAAAAGGGCTGCTTGGAGGGTTGCAAGTCTACGGAGATAGGGTTTTGTGAGGATTGTGTTATTGGTAAAACACACAAAGTCAGTTTTGGACCGGCTCAACATGTCACTAAAGAAAAACTCGACTATGTTCACTCTGATCTTTGGGGGTCTCCCAATGTTCCATTGAGCTTAGGTCGGTGTCAGTACTTCATTTCGTTCACGGATGATTTCTCTCGGAAGGTGTGGATTTATTTTCTGCGTTTCAAAGATGAGGCTTTCAAAAGCTTTGTTAGCTGGAAGAAAATGGTTGAGACACAGTCAGAGCGTAAGGTAAAGAAGCTTCGAACTGATAATGGTCTTGAATTCTGTAATCATCAGTTCGATAGCTTCTGCAAGGATGAAGGTATTGTCAGGCATAGGACTTGTACCTACACTCCACAGCAAAACGGAGTTGCTGAGAGACTTAATCGAACAATTATGAATAAAGTGAGGAGTATGTTGAGCGAGAGTGGTCTTGGTCAGAGATTTTGGGCTGAAGCTGCTTCTACGGCAGTGTATCTGATAAACANGCAAGTCTACGGAGATAGGGTTTTGTGAGGATTGTGTTATTGGTAAAACACACAAAGTCAGTTTTGGACCGGCTCAACATGTCACTAAAGAAAAACTCGACTATGTTCACTCTGATCTTTGGGGGTCTCCCAATGTTCCATTGAGCTTAGGTCGGTGTCAGTACTTCATTTCGTTCACGGATGATTTCTCTCGGAAGGTGTGGATTTATTTTCTGCGTTTCAAAGATGAGGCTTTCAAAAGCTTTGTTAGCTGGAAGAAAATGGTTGAGACACAGTCAGAGCGTAAGGTAAAGAAGCTTCGAACTGATAATGGTCTTGAATTCTGTAATCATCAGTTCGATAGCTTCTGCAAGGATGAAGGTATTGTCAGGCATAGGACTTGTACCTACACTCCACAGCAAAACGGAGTTGCTGAGAGACTTAATCGAACAATTATGAATAAAGTGAGGAGTATGTTGAGCGAGAGTGGTCTTGGTCAGAGATTTTGGGCTGAAGCTGCTTCTACGGCAGTGTATCTGATAAACAGGTCTCCATCTTCTGCTATTGACTTCAGGGTTCCTGAAGAGATGTGGACTTCAGCAATGCCAGCTTTGAATGGTTTGAAGAGATTCGGTTGTTTGGCATACATTCACTCGAATGAAGGAAAGCTTGAGCCTCGTGCTAAAAAGGGAATTTTTACTGGCTATCCGGAAGGTGTCAAAGGCTTCAAAATATGGCTTCTAGAGGATAAGAAGTGTGTCATCAGTCGGAATGTGGTGTTCAGGGAAGACGTCATGTACAAGGAAGTTGGACATAGTCAGCAGACAGGTAGTGAGTTTTTCCCTTTAAGTACTAATGATCTTTCTAGTTTTGATTTTGCAGGTAAACATAGGGATATCTCAGATGTTTCTCAAGGTGGAGATGTTTCAGACATTCCAGTTCAGGTAGCTGACAGTCAAGGGAATGCTTCTGGAGGACTCAGTAACTATCAGTTAGCTCGGGATAGACCTAGAAGGCAGACTAAGGCTCCAGTCAGGTTTCGGGATTATGATGTAGGAACAGAGGACGAGGATCTCACCGCTTATGTTTGCTGTATTGCTGAAGACAGTGGTAACTCAGAACCATCAAATTTTGTTGAAGCCATGAACAGTCCGGACAGTGACAAATGGTTAGGAGCTGCTAATGAGGAAATGGATTCTCAAAGGAAGAATGGTACCTGGGATTTGGTCGATAAGCCTCCGGGGCAGAATGTTATCAGTTGCAAATGGATATTCAAAAGAAAGGCTGGAATTGCTGGAGTTGAGGATCCTCGCTTCAAAGCTAGGTTGGTGGCGAGAGGGTTTTCTCAAAAGGAGGGCATTGATTATCAAGAAATTTTTGCTCCTGTGGTGAAACATGTTTCCATAAGGTACATTTTGTCGGCTGTAGTTCATTTCAACATGGAGCTACACCAGTTAGACGTGAAGACTGCTTTCCTTCACGGTTATCTGGATGAATATATATTGATGGAGCAACCTGAAGGTTTTATTGATAAGAAGCATCCTGAAAAGGTCTGTTTACTCAAGAAGTCACTATATGGGTTGAAGCAGGCTCCTAGACAGTGGAACAAAAGGTTTGATGAGTTCATGGTGAAAAAGGACTTCATCAGGAGTGAGCATGATTACTGTGTTTACTACAAGAAAGCTCCGGGTGATGTCTATGTCTATCTCTTACTTTACGTGGATGACATTCTGGTTGCTTCTACTGACTTGAGGGAGGTTGTAGCACTCAAAGCTATGTTGAGTTCAGAGTTTGAGATGAAGGATCTCGGAGAGGCAAAGAAAATTTTGGGCATGGAGATAATTAGAGATCGACCTGGTGGAAAGTTGAAAGTTTCTCAAGAAGGTTATCTGATGAAAGTTCTGAGTAACTTTCGAATGGATCGAGCTAAATCAGTAGATACGCCAATGGGAGCTCACTTCAATTTGAAGTCTGCCACGGAAGATCAGTTGAAGGTGGAGGCAACTTTCATGAAGAAGATGCCATATCAGAGTGCTGTGGGCAGTGTTATGTATGCTATGCTTGGTACCAGACCTGACCTTGCTTATCCAGTAGGTCTGATAAGCAGATTCATGAGCAAACCAATCAAGAATCACTGGCATGCGGTCAAGTGGGTTCTCAGGTACATTCGTGGTTCAGTAAAGACTTGCTTAGAGTTTAAGAGACAAGGAGATTTTGTTGTTATGGGTTATTGCGATTCAGACTATGCTGCTGATCTCGATCATAGAAGGTCGACGTCTGGAATGGTGTTCACTGTGGGAGGTAATCCGGTGAGTTGGAGATCGTCTTTGCAAAAGGTGGTTGCTCAGTCTTCCACAGAAGCTGAGTATGTTGCTTTGTCAGGAGCTGTAAAGGAAGCTGTCTGGTTGAAAGGGTTGGCAGAAGAGCTCGGTTTTCCACAAGAGACGGTGGAGGTTCATTGTGACTCTCAGAGTGCGATTGCACTTGCTAAAAATGCTGTGTTTCATGAACGAACGAAGCACATTTCAGTGAAGTTTCATTTTATCAGGGACCTGATTAACAAAGGAGAGATCGCAGTTGTGAAGATTCCCACCGAGTACAATCCTGCTGATATTCTCACCAAGGTTCTACCTATTGCTAAGTTTCAAGAAGCATTGCAGATGCTTCGAGTTGCTAGGAACTGAGCTCGTCCTGTTGGACGTTAAGCAGGTATCCGGGTTTGGGTACAAGAGATTTCACCAAGTGAAGTTATCTCAGACTAAGGTGGAGATTTGAAGATTCTAGTCTGAGATTGGATAAGAGATTAAATTCTCTTGAGCTGGCTGGTTAAGTCAGATAACCGAGGATTTATTAAGATCTGGTTTAGGTTATGCAATCCGCTAAGGTTATGCCACACGTGTTCTTTTCTCTCGGCTTCCCTACACGCTTCACACGTGAGAAGGGTTGTTATTCGGATAAGACTCTCGTCTCTTCTTCTTCCTTCAGTTTTTTTGATTCATTCGTATATTGTAACAGAAAAAAGTGAGATTGTAGAGAGAGAGAGAGAGTAGATCAGAGAGATCTTGTAACCGTTGTGTTGAGCTCAAGTTCGAGCTGAGTTAGTGGATTCCGGAGAGCGAGACTCCGGCGAGACGTAGGTTAACCACATCGGTTAACCGAACTCGTTAAATCGCGTGTGTTCTCATTGCTTTACTTCTCTTCTTCTCTTCTTTCTGATCAAAGAAGATCTCAATCGGCGTATTCATTCTTAACATATCTCAAATGGTAAATCACTTGCACTGAAACACCTAGTAGAAAAAATCTAAAGAGCGTTAAGTACTTACATTGCTATGCACATACTGAAAGTTCAATACGAAAATCATCTTCTTATAAGTTCTTAAGCCACTTCGGGTAAGTCTAGAGTTAGATAATTCATTCCAAAACATGCTATTTTAGGTGGTAGTTCAATGTAATTATACGTGTATAGCATTCATACAAATATTTTTCTTCGACTGAAGAAGCTAGGATACGTACAGTCTTCTTTACTTACACTTGTCACCTGCCAAATAAAAAAACAAACCAAAGGAAATTTTCAAAATCAGTACTAATCAAAAAGAAATAAACAAAGAAACTTTTAGATCACATTCGCATCAACAAAATCTCAAAGAAAACCAACCCATCCTCTAATCCTCCAATCACATGTGTATCGATAATAGATTTTGTTGTCAAAAAAAAAAATTAGTTTCGATTTTGATTTCCATATTTAACTTATTGTTTTTTTGTGCAATTTTCTAAAGATTAATTTTGTAAATAAGTAAAAATAAAAGGGTAGAACCCAAAATGTACTTCAAAAATGTATATATAGATGTATTGAATTAAACATTTTACTGAATAACAGGTGAAAATTTGAATATTTAAATTCAATTTCATACTTTTTTGTTGAATTTTATAATTTTATATAATATAATAAACTTTAAATAATTTATTTTAAAATATTCTTTAAAGATTTAAACTTGATATAAAAGTTAGAAACTATAAACACTCTAAATTGGTTTGTTATAGCAATATCAATAATGTAACATCCTCTTTCTAAAATTGGGATGTAGGGAAAACCGAAGGAATTGATTTTTGGTTTAATTAAATTCTGGTTTAATTTAATAAAACCAAAAACCCTTATTTCTTCTTCTTTTTGTCGACACTTCCTC
>NC_025699.1:24648985-24650410 GCF_000633955.1 Camelina sativa
TAGTCAGGTTGCATGGGGTGCCAGCGAGCATTGTGTCTGATAGGGATTCTAAGTTCACTTCGGTGTTCTGGAAGGCATTTCAGGCGGAGATGGGCAGTAAGGTGCATATGAGTACAGCTTATCATCCACAGACTGATGGACAGTCAGAGAGGACGATCCAGACGCTGGAGGATTTGCTGAGGATGTGTGTGTTGGATTGGGGTGGCCATTGGGCAGATCACCTGAACCTGGTAGAGTTTGCTTACAACAACAGCTATCAGGCGAGTATTAAGATGGCTCCTTATGAGGCTTTGTATGGGAGGCCATGTCGTACACCATTATGCTGGACTCAGGTGGGGGAGAGGAGCATGTTTGGTGCTAGTTTTGTTCAGGAGACCTCAGAGAAGATTCGGGTTCTCAAGCTGAACATGAAGGAGGCTCAGGATAGGCAGAGGAGTTATGCAGATAGGAGGAGGAGAGATCTTGAGTTTCAGGTAGGAGACAGAGTGTACCTCAAGATGGCCATGTTGCGGGGTCCGAACAGGTCATTGTCAGAGACTAAGTTGAGTCCGAGGTATATGGGTCCATTCAGAGTGATTGAGCGGGTTGGACCAGTGGCATATAGATTGGAGTTACCTGAGGTGATGCGTGCATTCCATAAGGTTTTCCATGTGTCTATGTTGCGGAAGTGTCTCCGTGAGGGAGAGGAGGTGTTGGCTAAGATTCCTGAGGATCTTCAGCCTAACATGACTTTGGAGGCGAGACCAGTGAGGGTTCTCGAGAGGAGGATCAAGGAACTTCGGAAGAAGAAGATTCCTTTGATGAGAGTCCTGTGGGACTGTGATGGTGTTGAGGAGCAGACTTGGGAGCCTGAGGCAAAGATGAAGGCAAGGTTCAAGAAGTGGTATGAGAAGCAAGCCGCGACTTGAGCTTGTTTAGCCTGGTCCCATCTGTAATCCGTGGCTGGAGCGGGAATGGAGTATTCCAGCCCATCTCTCTTGTTACTCGGTCGCTTGGGGTGGTTGGTTGTGCGACTCAGTAACAAGATGAGGTGGTGTTCGGGGTACAAAGTTTCCGTGAGGCGGGGTTTTGGAAGAAAGTTTCCTAAATTAGAAGTTTCCAAAAGTGGAAAGTGCTAAATATGGAAAGTTTTCCGGGAGTTGGAATTTGTCGATTTTAGCGGTGGAGAGCGTTGGAGGGGCTTGTGTGGCCTTAGTGGCGGACTTTTGAGTCAGTGTGCCAGTGTGTGGCGGTATTTCTTTTGTTATGGTGTGGCCTTTGTGGCAGTATTCTGTTGTTATTGTGTGGCCTTTGTGGCAGGCTGTTTAGCCAGAGTGCCTGTTAAGGCGGTCCTTCGGGACAGACGGTCCTTCCGGACTGATGGTCCTTCGGGACAGACGGTCTTTCGGGACTGATGGTCCTTCGGGACAGACGGTCTTTCGGGAC
>NC_025699.1:24652527-24725132 GCF_000633955.1 Camelina sativa
TTGTCTGGCTTCTGTTAGGTTGCTAGAGTGGAGTCCTAGAATGTTGTTTAGGATTGCTGGTTCTTTGGATGTTGTTTGGATCATTAGTTTGTGATTGGAATTAATATTGGCTATTTATATTTATTGGATATTGGTAATGTTTTCCGCTGATGATTGTGATTGTGGTTAGGTGGCTAGTGGGTATGGGACCACTAGTTGTAGTTTATTATTATATTATATTATATATTTGTTATTATTATTTATTATTAAAAAAAAAAAAACGTCGGTCGTTTCAAATAATATGTCACTATAATATGAAAGAATTTTAAAAAACTAAGTATATTAAAACAAAAAGTATACCAATATATTAAATTACTCATAATATAATAACTCGCTTTTTAAAAACCAAATTCAAAAAATTATGTCTTATAATGACATTCAATTCATGATGTAGAATATACATTGTTGAAATAACTTCACGTACATAAACTAATACAACATATTAAATTTTTCTTTTAAAATAGAAAATGTACAAAATTTTATATAAAAAACAAAATTTAACCAGTGTTATAGCACGGATATTTATCTAGAATCATTAACAATATAAAACTTACAAAATAAGTATTTTTCAAGTCATCATATTTAGTATATGAGTTTATTGTATAATATTTTATCCAAAAAAACTTTTAAAAACAATCACATAAATTATATTTTATATAAAAACTACAATATAAATGAAATGAATATCAAACCGTGCTCTAGCACGGATCTTAATCTAATAATATATAAGTACAGTTACACTAAATCACTAAGAGTCTGAATGGTAACCGCAGTTTTAATAGTGCGGAACAAAAAATTTGCTAGTGCGGTATGGTTCAACTGCGGTGCGTGCGGGACAAATGTATTTGCTGGACAAGTGCGGTTATTCAAAAATAAGCGGTACAAAATAATGTTTGATTGGTGAAAAAAAATTGCGGTTCACAATAAAATTATATATATGTATAGATTTTGTTGTTATTAAAATAATTATATGAATAAACTGGTAAAAATATAGATAATTATAAGAATTATCTTCTTTGTGTTCATAAAAAAAATTTTGAATCTTAAATATCCAAATTTACTTAAACTAAAAATTTAACTTCTTTTTTTTTTTTTCAGCAAAGGAAATTTATTCAGAATAAAATTTGTCCATGTACAAAGGTTCCATAATCCATACAGGTGGATTGGAAGAAGCTGAATAATAATCTAATGTATTACATCCCAATTTAGCTAATAAGTGGGCAATCTCATTGTTTATACGATGAATAAATGAAAAGATTACATGAGCAAAATTCCTAGAGCAGTGTTTGATATCCTGTAATAAACTGTGAATTGAGACATCATGTAGGGAATTATTTAGACAGTCGATCAATGTTTTGGAGTCTCCTTCAAAGCATACATTGGTGAAGCCTTTTGCTGCAGTTTGTTCCATAGCTAGTAAGAGGGCTTGGGCCTCTCCTTCTAATGGACTCTGTGCATTGCAAAGAACACGTGAACCCCAAGTAATTGCTTCACCACAGTGGTTACGTATTATCCAGCCACCGATAGTTTCCTTCGTATATGTGTTGAAGCTAACATCAAAGTTGCATTTAACCGTTGGATATCTTGGTCTCGACCAGTGAGGATTAAACGGATGATCGCTAGAACCTGAAGCTGAAGAGTGAGATGGGGTAGATTGAATCCATTCAAAAACATCAGCTTTGGATTGAGAGACAACATGGTGATGATCACTAGTTATATTTTGAAAGATGTAATTGTTGCGATGCTTCCATATATTCCACAGAACCCAAAAGGGTAAGAATCTTTGTTCTTTAGTCAAAGAGTGATCATCAGACAAACGTAATAGTGCCGAAATATTCTGTTCACAATCCGTTAAATGAAAAGCAGATAGTGGGAGATCAGTATTGTCCCAAATCAGCTTTGATGCTGGGCATAAGAACAGAGTATGTTTATAGATTCATCAGCTCCATGACATCGTTGGCAAAGAGTACTAATGTTCACACCCCGAGAAACTAGCCTTGTGGCTATACCTAGTGATTTAGATAAAACATTCCAGAGAAAATGTTTTATTTTCGGTACAATTTTCAGTTTCCAAATCTTATTTTTCAGATCAACTGAACCATGGGGAATGGGAGGGCCAGGAACCAACACCGTCGGATCATGTGTGGACAACCAGTAACCAGAACAAACAGAGTAAACTCCCGAAGCATTGTAATGCCAAATAACTTTATCTTGAAATGTATATTGTGGTATGTATATTTGCTTCACTGCCTCAATATCAGTCGGCTTTATCAGACTAACAAGTGCAGATGTGTCCCATGACTTAGAATAGCCAGTATCATCAATAAAAGAGGAAAGAAAACCCAAAACATTAGGGTCAATGGAACAAACAGGGTGCGGAGGATGCTCCACAATGACGTTATCCACATTTAGTCGTATTGTTGAACCATCACCAACACAAACTCGAACTCCCTTCTTAAGCAGCTCCAAACCGGTAAGGATTGATGACCAACCATACGATTGTGATTTTTTAGGTGTGGCATCGAGAATTGAAGACTCAGGGAAGTATCTAGCTTTCATAATTTTAGCAAATAAGCTGTTGGGACATGTTAGTATGCGCCAAGCCTGTTTTGCTAATAATGCATCATTAAACTTAGCTAAATCTCGAAATCCCATACCACCTTCCTTCTTAGAATATTGTAGTCGTTTCCAAGCAATCCAAGAAATGCCTCTAGACGAGTTTGATTTTTTCCACCAAAAATGCATCAGGATCGATTCTAATTCAGAGATTAGACCAAGAGGTAATTTAAAACATGACATCGCATAAACCGGCATTGCAGCTGCCACCGACTTAAGCAGAACTTCTTTCCCTGCAGATGATAAAAATTTGCCACTCCAGTTTGTTGTACGTTGTCTCACTCTTTCAATAATGTATTTGAACATTTCTTGTTTCTTATTACCAAACTGTTCTGGTAAGCCAAGGTATTTCCCTCCACCCCCATGATTCGGTATGTCCAAGATTCTTTTCATTGCAACTTGTCTATGACCAAAGACTCTCGAACCAAACGTGATAAAGCATTGTCAATGATCGGTGATGACAAGGCACCTGGTCCAGATGGTTTAACTGCTAGATTCTACAAACAATGTTGGGATGTTGTGGGAGAGGATATAATTAAGGAGGTTAAAGAATTTTTTACAACAGCATACATGAAACCGGGGATTAACAACACAAATATTTGTATGATTCCTAAAATTACTGAACCGGAAACACTAGCAGACTATCGTCCTATAGGGCTTTGTAATGTCATTTACAAAATCATTTCTAAGTGTTTGGTCAACCGGTTGAAACTTCATTTGGATGGTATTGTCTCTGATTCTCAAGCGGCATTCATTCCTGGGCGTATGGTTACCGATAATATATTGATTGCTCACGAATTGATGCATTCTCTTAAAGCAAGAAAACGAGTTTCTCAAACATATATGGCTGTTAAAACGGATGTTAGTAAAGCATATGATCGAGTGGAATGGAATTTCTTGGAAACTACTATGAAACTATTTGGTTTCTCTTCTACTTGGATCACCTGGATAATGGCTACGGTTCGTTCAGTGGAATATGCTGTCTTGATAAATGGTACACCGTACGGGAAGGTCCAGCCGAGTCGTGGCATAAGACAGGGTGATCCTCTGTCACCCTATCTCTTTATTCTATGTGCTGACATACTAAGCTACCTCGTTAAGTCTCAAGTGTCCTCTAAATGCTTACAAGGAATCAAAATTGGTAACGGAGTTCCATCTATTACTCATCTACAATTTGCAGATGATAGTTTATTCTTTTGTAGAGCAAACAACCGAAACTGTCAGGCCTTAAAGGATGTTTTTGACGTATATGAATACTATTCAGGCCAAGTTATTAAAAATTTAACTCCTTATTTAATTATTTTATGCACAACTAAAATCTTATTTGTAAATTATTAATTTTTGTACCTATCTACATATGTAAATTAATTATTATTTATTTTTTTATTCATAATTTATTAAATTAAGAAACAATTTTTTATAACATGTTTTAACAAATTCAATATACCAAAATATCACATGTTACTTTAATATTTATCCAATAATAGTGAAATTAAAATATTATATTATTTTAATATTATATAACAATGATATAAGAAAAAAGAGAGGAGAATAAATAGCCTAGGTAGAAGTATATATGTTAGAGAAAAAATAATAGATATATATTATTTTTAATAATAAAAAATAATAAAATATATAAATATAATATAATCCTTTGCGTTTTCCTCCGACCACTGCTTGCTTAATAACTTCTTTGTATTTGTACTGCAGTCCAAGGCATTTTCTCTTTCCAAAAAACGCACCCATCTCTTTCTTTTGTTTATTTTAAAAACCACAAATTCATGGGTGCAAAAGGAAAATTATAAATAATTTGTGTTATTCATAATTTCTTTTGTGAAAGAGATGGGTACAAAACCACAAACGCACCCATCTCTTTCCAAAAAACGCACCCATCTCTTTCTTTGCGTTATTCATAATTTTTTTTGTCAATACCGCAAATTATATGCTTCCATTCAGGGCGTAAATAGTGTTGGTGAGACTCGGTATATTTGCATTTTATATGAAGTGGTGTACGTTTTTAATTATCAGCATCTAATCATAAATGATATCTATCATTAGGTCCACAATCGATAATTAACCTCATCAAAACCTTTTAAAAAAGTATTTTCATGAAATATTAATAAGAAAGAACCTCTCTTAGAGATAAAAGATTACGAGTTGTTGTTAAAAAAAACAAAGAGATAAAATATCATGAGCTTGTCGTCGATGCCGTTTATGCTTTCCCCAAATTTTTCAAGTGATCATTGTTACCACAAGTTATATATATAATTATCTATTTGTCAATCAAACATTATCATCAATAATAGATATGTTGTTTTTGTTCAAAAAAAAAAATATATATATATATATACATATATGTTATATATCGATTAGTAAAATATGTTATATATATATTCAAAACAGAATTTGGGAGGATTTGTGATTTTTAAAAAAATCCCCTGTTATTCAACTAGTGATTTTAAAATCACATCTCAAATTCACTGTCATTGAATATGAAATTTGTTAAAAATCATTCAAAATCACTCACAATCCAATGTTATTCAATCAACAATTTACAAAAATTATAACAAATCCACTTTTATTCAAAACAAAATTCTTTTTTTTTTAGAAAAACATAATAGTAATTGTGAGAGACTTTGGGTACAATTTTGTAAGGGAAATCCTATTTAAAAAATCTCACCTTCCAGAGGGTATTTTTGAAGGATTGGTTTAAAAAAACAAATTACGAATTACAAAATTCTGGGCTCTCTCTCTCGATCTTTCTCTGTTCTCTTCTCCTCTCTCGTCGTTTCTGGGCTCTCTCTCTTCTCCTTTCTCTGTTTTTTTGTGTGTTAATTATGGACTTCACGTCTTGTTTTATTTATTTTATTAGAGTTAGTTGTTAAGTATATATACTCTCGAAATTAGGGTAAATGCTTCATGATGCAAATTACGGTGGTGTCTGTTCATTCTCAAATTGCCAAAAAACCAAAAACCAACCTCTATACATATGAATATGTTCAATGCATTCTTTGTGTATGCTATATGAACACCTCAAGTTTGGACTTGAGAATCTCTTAAAAACTCACTTAAGTCTCACCAAATCTCATCAAATCACAAACTATTTTTTTTTTCAAAAATAAAAAAATAATAATAAATCCATCAAACTACCTTAAAAACTCACTGTAAATCTCCTAAAATCCAGAATATCATAAATCCTCCAAAATCCTTCCAAATTCTGTTTTGAATACACCCCCTAAGTGTTATATAGATTCATGCTCAAAGATTTATATTTTAAAATTGAAGTTATATTTATGTTCAAAAAATTATATTGATAGAAGAGAATATAAACTTCCGCGCGACTCGCCGAAACAAAATCTAATACTAATAATTATGCACAGATTCTTGTAGAGTACATTCTACTTAACGTTAAAACTATTATAGACTTTAAATACTCTAGTAGAAGAACATGGAATTAAACACAATGAATAAAAAGGTATTTTGTTAAGAAAATGATTATAAAGTTGACAACTAAATTACTGTTACTTATAGAAATCTTTTATAGAACTCCTTTATAGAACTCTTTTATTTATATACATGGATCATTTTTTAGAATTGTTTACTGGAAATGTGAAATTAAAATGTTCCTCTAAAATTTTGACCTTCTTGGGCAAAAAAATATTTGAATTTGAAAGATAGATTTTTACTTAACATTGAAACTATAAATTAATGACTTTATGAAAGAAAGAAAAGAAAAACAAGGTAATTAACAAACAAAAAAAAAGGTAATGATAAATTATGGTGGGAGGAGGCCAAGTCTTTTATTGCAAGATACCTGGATACTTCATCAACCTTGGAGGTCAGTGATCCTTTTCTCCGATGCCAGGTTGATGGATTCTAGAAGAGTTCAGATCTTTTTGTGGATCTGGGTTGGTGGTATTGTAATAGTGAGAATACGATGTTACTATTGGGAGCACGGAGTCTTAGACGCAGCCTTACACCCCTACACTCAGAGTTACAAGCCTTGATTTGGGCTTTAGAGTCTCTCCTGGCGGTTGGTGTTGACTGTCAAAATTTTATAGATGGATTATGCAGAGTTAGTCGCGATGGTGCAGTCCCCTGACAAATGCCCCGCTTTTTCGAATCTGCTAGACGATTTCACTTTGCTCAGATCATCATTCCCTTTCTTAACTCTTACTAGGATCCTGCGAGTGTCAAATGTGAGGACAGATTGTCTTGCTCGTTTTTCGAGATCTTTATTTTCCGAAATTTCTTTTGTAAGCTCTTACCATCCGGTTTGGGCAACTAATTTTGGAGTCATTTTTTAATTTAATGTTTGGTTGAAAAAAAAAGAATGTAAGTGGGTTATAATTTATGACTTATGAGAAAGTTTAATTGAGCTTTAAGGATGATAAAGTGTGATTCGAAAAAATTAGCTATAAAAAAAATCTTTAAATAAACTAAACCTTAGAAAATCCCTGAAGTCACTTTATTTTCATTGTCTCCTTTATTATTTTTTTTTTTAAAACAGCGTATGAAAGCAACATTCATATATCTAGATATTTAAAGTTTCAGGCAAGAACTACTGTATGAATGATATGAAAAATAAAAAAATCAGTCACAGCAAAAGACTTTGTAAGTTAAAGAGAATAAATCTAAAAATATTTCATAAACCCGAACCAGTCACATACGAAAGTTAAAATTAAAGTAAGTTTGCATAACACTGAATCTTATAATTTCGCACATACAGTCATTAATAATACATAAAACTGAATCTAAAGTACAAGCCGAAACAGTTCTGGTTAGCATAAACACAACAGTGAGAACTCCCAAATCCCCCAATTACACATTAACACAAGAAAAACAAACCTTCTCAATTGTTATGCAGAGAGCTTAACATAAGGTCTAACACATTTTTCGGAGGCGGATCGAGCCAGAGGCTTTGAGGAGGACATAGTTCTATCCAGTTCTGCCATTCTTTGCACGGATTGTACCTGCTTTCATCAAACGAGTAGGATACACAACGTTTACGATTGTAACCAAACCTTGAGAAATAGATATTGTTCCTCATCCATGGGAGATTAGTTCTTAACTCCGAGTTACAAAAACCGAGAAATATCGTCAAGCCATCAAATGTAGACGTACTCATCTCCTCCCACTTCAAAGAGACTAGTAATTTATACACCATTGGCCTCTCGTTGCTGCACGTAAATATGACAAAGAGCTCTCCTTCCTTCTCTGCCAAGGAAACTGCCTTCTCCTTACATGCATATTTTCCATCGTAGATATACGGGCATCTGAGTTTAGGTGCACAAATGTAACTCCACCTACATGAAGATGGGTTAAACGAAGACAAAGTTCCTTCTGAATTAAAGCAATAGAATCGATCATTCTGGTAGACAAGGTTGCTCAGCTTATGAGCCCTTATATGATTAGGGAATGTAGCAGTAACCCACTTATCATCTCCAGGATGGCAAGTGCTGATCGTGGCAGAATAATCTGGAAACCTTATAGCTACCACCACACAGTTATCTGATGTAGGAGGACAAGAGAACGCAATCCTATCGAAATCCAGCTCACACTCTGGCAAGGTTATGACCTCCCGAGAAAACGGATTGAAGAAGAACACGTCTTTCGATCTAGTTTTATCCATAAGTAACCAGCCGTCTCTTGAGTAACCCACAGTGGAGTCAGCTAACTCTGGCAAACTCAAAGTGTACAAATTCCAATGTAACGGATCGCGGAGTTCAACCAAGTTGCCACGTTTACGAAAGCACATAAGCCAAGGATGCTTATCTACTATACGGACGGATACAGCAGCTTCACGCCATGACTTACAAACCGAAGATGCACGGATGTTGTCTTCCAAGACAAGATAAGACATTATTGTACCTAGGAGGTCTGATGGAAGGTCAGCGAAGCTCAGATTCAGGGCCTTCTTGCTCGGAGATTCAGATCTACAAAACAATTAATTCGTTTCAGATTCGATTCAATTTTCGCCAATAAGGGAAGAAAAAAAAAACACTATCGAACTTCGGAAAGTAACAAACCCTCTACGTGAGACGGTGGCAAGAGACAGCGAAGAAGGTGACGCCATTTTGGGAGACGGCGGTGGACTTTGACGGGACGAGGACACTGGCAGCATCCTTAAGACTTTAAATTAGGGTTTGTTGTCTCTCAGTTTTAACACTCAATGTCGATTTGGATTTGGGCTGTTTAAGTGATTATATTTATATCTTGGGTTTATTTTTTATTTTTTTACAACATATCTTGGGTTTATTATGACGTCAATTATGACATAAACAAACTTAAAAACCAAATCTATACTAAATAAAAATAAGTTCCTAAGGCTGTCCACCTAGAATTTTAATAACTAATAGGGATTTGACATGTCACTAATTAACATTTTTTAACATTTCTATATATCATATGATCCAAATTTAAATTTTTTTAAAGTTTAAAGTATTATAATTATTGTAAAATGTTCAAATATTATAAATTTTTAAATTTTATAGGATGTTTAAAAATATTTTAAATACCTCCATTGAAAGTTTAAAATATTATAAATATTTAAACTATGTAAGAAATTTAATTATTATTAATATTTAACTCTAAAAAAATTTAAAAGGTTCAAATATTATAAATATTTAAACTTTATGGGATGTTTAAAAATATTATAAATACCTCCATTGAAAGTTTAAAATATTATAAATATTTAAACTCTATAAGAAGTTTAAGTATTATTAATATTTAACTCTCAAAAATTTTAAACATATTTTTATGTATGACTTAATAGATGATTTATTATTGTTTCTGTAAAATTATTTTTGGATCAAAAGAAGAAGGATTGACGTCGCAAGATCTTGATTTGATGTTGTTTGAGTTAGTTTTTGTGGTTTAAAGAAGAAGGATCGATGACAAGCACACATGTTTTATTAGCTATACATGTGTTCATATTACTTTCTCTACAAGTAATTTGCAATTTTGTACTATTAAGGATTTTGGTTTGAAAAGTTTCAATATGTGTGGATCTAAAACCGAGTAAGTATACAGGTGAAAGTATTAATAATTGGGTGCATGTAGTGACTAAGTTGGTCCGTGAATTGCAAAAATTTTACGAGACAAGAGGTAATGATTTTGGTCTTAGAGTTTGATAAGTTAACAAGTTGTGTGGTAGTCTAAAAAAAGGGTTTAAATGATTATTCAGTGAAAGAATGTGAGAAAGCTGATGAGGAAGAGGAAGAAGAAGAGTATAACAAAGAACCAAACGGTAAAAGTAACGATGACATTTATCATGCAAATTTGACAATGAAAATGATGAGAATGAATATGAAGAACAAGAAAATAGTGAATAACAAATCACAAAGATATAGATGGAGGTGGTTAATTAACTATGAGAAAACAAGATTATTTCATGATTATAAAAATGTTTTGTTTGTCTGATGAAAGAAACGGTTTAGGATATGCTAGGTCACCAGTTTGATCCAGCTCGCCTGGACGTCCAAATAATTTCATAATTCTTTTTATCAGATTTGAATTTTTAGCACAAGTGACTTTTAAATTTTTAAAAAATTTTGTATCTGAAATAAAAGTTTAAAATTTTCACCAATCAATTGTAATTCAAAATTTTATATAAGCTAATATTTCATAACTGTCATCAATCATATATAATTTTTATCAAATAAACCCACGTGTAGCAAATAATTAACCATTATAAATAAGACTAATATCCTTCCAACTACAAATGAACAGTAAGTTTGATTTATTAGGTGTCCAAATTTAAAAGTTTTATTTGGTTTCTAATAGCAAATTAAAACTTCTAAAAAGTTTCAAAATATTATAATATTTTAAAAAGTTTAAAGTATTAAAACTTTGGATGGAGTTGAAATGTTAAAATATTATAATTATTGAAATTTTTAAAAGATCCAAATATTATAAATATTTGAACTTAATAGAATGTTTAGAAATTCTATAAATACTTCCATAGAAAGTTTAAAATATTATCAAAAGTTTAAGTATAATTAATATTTAACTCTAAAAAAATAAAAATGTTATAAATATTTAAACTATACCTAACATTTAAGATTATAAATATTTAAACTCTATTAAAAATTTTAAAGTTTAAGTATTAGTAAATATTATATATTCAATTTTCAAATATTTTGAAAATATCTTATTTATCTCCTTTTTTATATCTTATGAGCGTTAATACATGTTTTTGTGTATGATTTTATAGATGAGTTGATATTCTTTCAGTATTTCTGGGTTTAAGAAAGAAGGATCGATGACAAGCACACATGTTTTATTAGCTATATATTTGTTCATATTACTTTCTTTCCAAGTAATTTATAATTTTGTAGTATTAAAGATTTTGGTTTAAAAATATACAATTTTGTAGTATTAAAGATTTTGATTTGAGAAGTTTCAATACGTATGAATCTAAAACCGAGTAAGTATACGGTGAAAGTATCAGTAATTGAGTGCATGTGGTGATTATGTTGGTTTTCATGAATTGCACAAATTTAACAAGAAAAGAGGCAATGATTTTGGTCGTGGAGTTTGATTGGTTAACAAGTTGTGTGGTGGTGTAAAAAAGAGATTTTGAATGATTATTGAGTAGAAGAATGTGAGAAAGCTGACGAATAAGAGAAAGAAAAATAGTATAATGTTTAAATATAAATTCATGATTTTTATCAGATTTGATTTTTTAAAAGAGTATAATGTGATATATTTCATATTTTTAAAAATTGTGTGTTTGAAATAAATTTTTTGTCTTAATAGTAATTTAAAAGTTTATATAAGAGAATATTTCATATTCAAATGAAAATCTCTTCGGAAGTCATAATCAAATTAAAATGACTAAACATTTAAACACATATGATTCAATATTTATGGGTGCATGTTGATTCAACCTCTTTAACTCTTTTTTCTAAAAAATAGTTGAATAAACCATACATATGTAGAAAATATTATGTAAAATAGAAAAATAATAATATTTCACATTTATGTTAATTATGTTTTTCAAAAAATAGTCAAAAGATTAATGGATAGTCTTGAATACATTGAATAGAAAAAAATCTAGGACTTTTTAATGACTAAATCTTTATGTCTACAGTGGAGATTCATCTGACAGTTATTAATCCATATCGTTATATGATTATAAATAGAGGATTACCTTTCTATCTACCACAATTTTACATATCCAAAGAAAATTTATGTACGCTACTTCAACCATTTTTGATTTGTAACTTTCTTCTCTCTGTTTGTCTCCTTTTATCTCTACCCTGCTACTTGTTTTTGTAAACCATCTATCTCATTTTTTAGATTGTAAAGGTATGTTATGCTGATTTGATTTGCAGTGTTACTATTTAAATGATTTATATACAATTTTTGTTGAAGATTATATATATATATCACTTTAATTTTATATTCAATCTATGATTATTTTATGTTTTATTTTATTTGATTAATTTGTTGAGAGGAAAGGTCAGAGTAAGATAATTTTCTAATGTAATTTTTTTTTTGTTCTTGTTGATGTCAAAATGAAATTATATTTATATTATATGTATGATATTTCTATTTTCTCTGTCCCATTGTTTGTGAAGACTCCAATTTAATTAAAGAGTTCTTCTTAATCCAGGGGATGTCATCACTATAGAATTTAGATTTGAACATAGTGTTATGCAATTGACTTATAATATGTGGTTTTGAATATCGTCAAACAATAGTTTTAAACATCTCCTTTATATTTACATCAGTTCAAGTTGTTCTTTTTTTTGTTGCTTGATAAAAATAATTTCAAGTCTCGGAATCGAGTCTCCAAATAAATTTTACCCTTGTTGCCTTTGAGTGATTAAAAAACTCTTTGCTGTTTGGGAAACCATTGGAGATAGCAACATCTACTCATCCTCCAAGTCCAAGAGCTCAAGGATAAAGAGCTTAGTCCTAAGGTACTTCCACAAGGCCTTAGCAAACACTTTCTTTACTAGAAAAAGATTGGTAATTTGAATGAGGGTGAGATCAAGATGATTGATGTGGCACTCAATGACATCATCCTTCAAGCAAGAGATGGAATCATTATCCTTGGGAGCAGTGTGGAGACTGATCTTGCTATGGTCCTCATTGACCGATTGATCTATTATAGAAGCTGGGTGAGCAAGCTGCACAAGAGAGGCTCAATGGGAGTTCTAACCATTGGAGGCAACATCACTCCAATGCTACTAGCTGCCAAGGTACCACTTAAAGGAGAGAAGGCCATGCCAAGATGGATTGACACCAACTACCTCACCTCCACTCTCATACTAGCCAAGGAGATGCACCATGGGAAGCACCTCTTCAACTTTGAGCATCCTACACTAGGGAAAGCTCAACTTGTTCTACCCAACAAGGCTCTTAACACCATAAGTGAAGGGCTAAACATTGATTTTTGGCCAGCTGATGAATATTTGTTTGATGGGACAGCTCAAGTGAGAGTAGACCAAGCTGGAGATGTGGAGATGGCTGATGGGGAAGAGCAATTTTATTTTGAAGATTATGAGCCAAGCCTAAGAGATAGTAGAGGAGTGAGGGAGAATAACAAGAGGTTGACACTCCTACAAAAGTGGAACAAGTGGCATGGGAAGAACTTTGACAAGCTGAAGAAGAAGATGGGAAGGATGACTAAGTCCATCAAGGGCTTAAAGAAGGAGATTGCTGAATTGAAGAGTGGGAACTCATCACCAACACCATTTAGCCCTTTGAGGAGGAGTAGCTCAACTAGAGCTTTGTCTAGAGCTGAAAACCCAGTGGTACCAGCTAGAGCTTCAATGGATGAGCCAATTCAGAGGAGGAGAGGTTCAAGTCGCCCAGAACAATAGTTTCCAAGGCACTCGACCGGATCACTCGAGCACCCACTCGACCGAGCACCTCCAATGGACTCGGACCGAGTACCTGTCCAGACCTCCTTATGGTTTCCCAGCTCCAGTAGGCTATCCAGGCTATCCAGGTTACCCTCCCTTCCAACCCTAATACTTCATGGATCCAGCCCTATTTCAGCAATTCTACCAGTAGCAAGGCCAGCAATTTTTCCCTCCTGCACCAACTTGACCGACCCACTCGACCGAGCACTCGACCGAGTACCAGTCGATGGCCATCGTCGAGTTGCCTCCTTCTCCCTCTTCAAGCCAGCAACATGACCCCAACTACACCTATGAGAGCATGAATGAGGATGTGGACAGCTTCTTCCACAATCATGAGATAACACTATCACCTTTCCTTTGTAAATACCATTGCATATGTTTAATTTTGTTTTTAGTCTTGAATCCTCTTACAAATTTCTCTTACACAGAGGACTGTGTAATTTAAGTTTGGGGGAGGGTTTGAGATAGTATTTGATGTTGTGTTTTGTTTTCTTATTCATGTTTATATTTGCATTGCATCTAAGGCATAGAAAAAAACAAAAACAAAAATTTGAAAATTTGCAAAAATCTTTATAAAAAAAAAAAGATTGTTCATGTAGTTTGCATTACATATTAGGATCTTGTTTAGAATGTTTCACTTAGACTGTTTTAAATTTTTGCATTAGGGATCTATGATGAATTTTGGCTTGTTAGCTTGTAAAGATTCATTAAACAAGGATCAATGCCCAAATTAATAGTATTTTGATGCTAGTTGAGTGGTTAGAAGCATAAGATTGAACCAAGCCTTGAATTCCTAAACTGCATTATGGTCTAAATTGAAGCATGTTGTGATTTGATGCCATTTCCTATTTATAAAGAACCTAATATTGATTTTTAATTATCAATTTGTGCATTGCTTTAAACTCATGGATACTATATAAATATTTGGATCATCTTTCTTTGTTGATTTCACTTTTAAATCAGTTTCTCCCACCCTTCTTTCAAGCCATGTTTATTCTTGTGTGTGTGAGGCCTATTTTGGGATTGAGCTTGGTAGAAAGTGTTAGGTTTGAACTGACAAGAGTAAAGCCTTGTGTAGTTCTAGTTTGCAATTTTCAAACTAGATAGGACTAGGTGGTTTACTTGTTGGGTTTGGGACTTGGTTGTTTTGAAAAAGAAAAGAAAAGAAAAGAGAAAAAGAGAAAGAAAAGGTTAGAGTCTTTAGGAGGGGAATGTGTTTCACAAATTTATGCTCTAGTGAAAGAATGGGAAGTATAAGATTGTTGAAGATGGTTCTAGTCAAAGAAAAGAAAAAAAGAAAAGAAGAGTCTAGCAAAATGCTTTTATGTCTTAAGAAATAAGAAGAAAAGGGAACCATAGTAATTAAGTAAAAAACCCTCATTCCAATAGATTATTCAAATAAGAAACCTCTCCTAAGACTTAAAAACAAAAGAGAAAAGGGTATAAGAGAAAAGAGGAAGATAAAGGGTAGAACTAGGAAAATTTGGGATTAGAATGATAGGATCAAACACTTTGGGTACCTTTGGGTAGACAATGTTTTGTTCTTGTATGTGTCTAATTGTTCTTACCTTTAGCCTTCTTCTAAAGCTCAATCCATTTTTATGAGAGAACCTTGATATTGATAAGTCCCACTCTAAAGAGAGACCATCATTATCTCTAAACCTTTATCTCCAAGCCAAATGAGTTTAAGCATTGCATAAATTGATTCATGTTCTTGAGTAATGAATGTCAAAGGAAATGGTTTATTTGAATGCATATGGATGTCTAAGGCTTGAATCAGTTAAGGTTGTGATAGGCTTGTCTAAAATTTTTAAGTACAGCTCATTCAACTTGCATCATAGTACTAGTAACTTGGACATTGATTCTAGCTAGTTTATTAGCAAGCTTTAGGAGCTGAGATCCCAGTTTCAAACCTCACCTACCTTCTTATGTCTTGTTTATTTGCTTGAGGGCAAGCAAAGACTAAGTTTGGGGGTGTTGATGTTCATAGATTTTACCTTGTTTTACCTAAGCATATTCACATCGTTTGCATGATTTTCTATCTAGTTTGGTCATTATTGTATAGCTTTAGGACTGTTTATGCATTAGAGTAGATTTGCATTGTGTTTGCATAGTTTCTTGCATAAACAGGTGATTTTGGATCCCAAGGAGCATGGAAGGAATGCTGAAGAGGATTGGAGCTATCAAGTGAAGAAAACAAGGGAGCTAGAGCTGAAGAATCAAGATCCAGAAGTCCACTCGACCGCCCACTCAACCAGACACTCGACTATGTACGGAGAAGGACTCAACCGGATAGAAGAAGCATAAAAGAGTTCACTTGACCAGGCACTCGACCGAGCACACGGTCGAGTTGACCGAGCCGCCTTCCTATTTTGTCTGCTAACAGATTTAGGGCTTCCCCACTTTTCTATATAAGTCCCTTGTATCTCATGGCCGCCCACAAGTCAGACTAGCCCTGGGCAAATAAACCGAATCCGATTAAACCGATCCGAACCGATCCGAAAAACCCGATTTTAATCGGATTCGGATACTGTGTAAAAACCGATCGGTTTCTGTTTTAATCTTGAATCGGATTTCGGATATAAACCGATCCGAACCGAAATCCGATCGGTTATCCGCTAAACCGAGGACACATTGTTAATTTCTTTATTCTGCGTTTTGTTTTGTTTTGTCTAGCTTTGTCCTTCGACACCCCAAACCTCTTTTTCTTTTGTCTCGACTCTCACTCTCTCGATCCTTCTCAAGTCTCGACAGAAAACTTTTGCCGATTACGGACTGCCTCTCAACAACTCAGCCCTAGTTCCTTTGCTTTATATTGAGATGCAAATCCCAATTTCCACACTAGTAGAAACCCTAGTTGATAGCCGTCAAACACTCTCCAACGAATCCCTTCTCCCCTGTCAATTGTGTCAAGGAATCACTCAGAGGTACTTTCTTCTCCGCTTTCATTTTCTCCTATTTAAGCTTTGTTTAATTTCATGGTTTCTAGTTTCTCCCTTTGAAGTATATGTGAAGCTTTATCTTTTGTTCAAAGTTCAGAACTTTAGATCTGTTTATAAAGTTTTGTGTCTGGTCGTGGGTTGCTTGAAAGTTTGAAAGTAGTAGTAGGACTAGGAACATATGCTTTCACAAATCCTTTATCCTTGTTTGATTTTACAGGAGCTAGCTACAAACGTTTTTGTAAAATGTTTGTCATAATCTGCATTTTTTGACTGTTTGTGAAGTAATGTTGTGATTGATTTGTTTTTGTAAAATGTTTGTCATAATCTGCATTTTTTGACTGTTTGTGGAGTAATGTTGTGATTGATTTGTTTGTGAAGTAATGTTGTGATTTTATGACTGTTTGTGAAGTAATGTTGTGATTTTGTGACTGTTTGTGACTCTGTGAAGTAATACCGTGATTGATTGGTTTTGTTTAACATAGTGTGTGGATGTTAGCAAAGTAATTCTGTGACAGTGTGATTTAGTTGTGATTGATTGGTTTTCTGCTTTTCTTAAACCCGCAGATGGATTCTTCCTTACCTAAACCCGCAGATGATTTTGGAAATGAAAAAGATGGAGAACAAGTAGAGTCTGAGTCTCCTAAAGCTGGTCACACAAGTCATGAAACTGGGAACAAAAGGAAAGAAGAAGCAGATGGTTCAGTTCCTAAGGATAAGATGAATAAGAAGAAGAAGGCTAAGGTAGTACCAAGGTCATGGGTATGGGATCATTTTACAAGACTCGTAGGAGAGAAAGATAGATGCCGTTGTCATTACTGTACTAGAGAGATGGGTTGTGCGACAGCTAATGGAACTTCTTGTCTGAAAAATCATCTCGGAATCTGCAAGGAATACAAGGTCTGGAAAGAATGCAGAAGTCAGACTCAGCATGTTATAAATCCTACTAATGATAGTTTGCAGCTGTCCAAAGTTACTGAAGATGTGTTTAGGGAAGCATCTAATGAAATGCTTGTTCTCGGTGAATTGCCACTTTCATTTATTGAAAGTTTGGCTTGGAAAAACTTCTGCAGAAAGGTTAATCTTCACAAACCTCACTCTCGAAGAACAGCTACTAGGGACATTGTGGAGACTTATGTGAAGAAGAAAGCAGAATTGATGAAGGTTATTGCTGCTAATAAGCAAAGGATTTCTCTGACAACGGATATATGGGTTGCACCTACGACAGGAGCTAGCTACATGGTCATCACAGCACACTTTGTTGATGCAAATTGGCACCTAAGGAAGATGATCATTGGGTTTAAGCACGTCTTTGACCATACAGGGTCAACAATAAGTTCTGTCCTTCTTGACTGTTTGGCAGAATGGGGAATAAAGAAGATCTTCACAATAACAGTTGACAATGCTACTGCCAACACGAATGCTCTGAAGAAGTTTAAAGAGACGTTCAGCTTAATAGGAAACGATGCATTTGTGTTAGGTGGAAAGTTCATGCATTTGCGTTGCTGTGCTCACATCATTAATTTAGTTGTGAGGGATGGTTTGCATGATCTTAATGAGCGTGTGGAGGCCATTCGAAATGGTGTTCAGTATGTTCGATCTTCAAGTAAAAGACTCGAAGCCTTTGAGCAGAAGGTTGAATCAGGAAAAATGACAAGGGGAAGTTTGTCACTGGACTGCAAAACTAGATGGAATTCAACATTTCTTATGTTAACAAGAGCTTTGAAATTCAGGTTGGCTTTTGATAGGATGGAGGCTGAAGATAAGCTGTATAATGATTACTTCTGTGAAATTGTTGATGGAAAAAAGAGGACTGGGCCACCAACTAAAGAAGACTGGGATGAAATAGAGAGGTTAGTAAGGTTTCTGGTCATCTTCTACAACTCAACCTTAGTGGTTTCAGCATCATATACTGTCTGTTCTCATAAGTGTTACAATGAGATTGTTACCATTGAAAAGAATCTTATAGCATTGAGCGCTAATTCTGATGTGAAGCTCAAGTTAAAGGCAAAGGCTATGAGAGACAAGTTTGATAAGTATTGGGGTGGTTTGCAGAAAATAAATAAGATGCTAATTGTAGCTAGTGTGTTTGATCCGAGGAACAAAATGAAGTTTGCTGGTATGTGCTTTGATATGCTATATGGTAAAGATAGTTCAGAATCAAAGGAGCTTAGCAAGTCAGTCAATGGTGTTTTGGAAAAGCTGTTTGAAGAGTATAGTATTGATGCGACAATGGTTGGTTCATCCTCTCAGTCACAGTCGGCTGCACCATCAGCTCAAAGTGATATTGATCACAAAATGGATCTCGATAGTGATCTTGAATATCAAAGGGTGGACACTATGTACAAAGAGATGGTAAATGAGATAGGTTTTCAAGATGCAAGTACAGAGTTGGAGTTATATCTGAAGGAGAAAGTGGAAAATCCGATAACTAACCAGCTTGGGATACCATTTGATGTCTTGGGATGGTGGAGGATCAATGGTGCTAAGTATCTTGTTTTAGCTTCAATAGCAAAGGATGTGCTTGCTATGCAAGTGTCTTCTGTTGCATCTGAATCTGCTTTCAGCAATAGTAATAGAATCCTAGACCCATTTAGGAGTTGCTTGAGTCATTACATGCTTGAGGTTCTCATGTGTAGTCAGCAGTGGTTAAAGAGTGAGATTCAGTTGAGTGAGAAAGAAGTGGTTACTACTCAGCAAATGCTTGCTGAAATTGAGCTGCAGGATAGTCTTCAGAGAGGTAAGTCCTTTTCATTATATCATTTTTCAATTGTGCATTTGAGTATTACTTATTAACTTTGTCTAATTTTTTTATTTTTTTTCAGAGTTTGAGTCTCTCTCATTGCAATTTGGGGAGCTGAATTGAGAAGTCTCTTATCTACTAGAAGTAGACAAATAATAAGGTATGAACAACAGAACAAGTCTCACCTCTTTTACTTATTTTCAGCCCTTTAAAAGTGGTTTATACAGAGCCTCGAGTTGCTCATGAGTCATGTCCATGGTACTTTTAATTTCTTAAAACCCGATCCAAAAGTCTGTTTTTAATAAAGATTCGATGATTTTTAAGTGGTTTATGTTCTGCAGCTTTCTTCTTGTTCCTTCCTTTGAATCAAGTTTTTTCGTTTTAGTGTTTTACACAGGTTCTTTTCTACATTATTCCACGTTTGAACTGATTGAGAGAGGAATCAAGAATGCTTGGAAGTTGGAAGTTGGATGTCTTTGTTTTTGGAAGTTTGGAATTGTGTTTGGATCAGTGAACTTATATCGCTTGTGTTTCAGTTTTTTCAGACCTTCTCTTTGGAAGTTATTTGTTATTTCAGTTTTATGGTTTGGATTTTGAAACTTGGAGATGGAGTACTTTGTTTAGTTTATGAACATGATTATGAACATGGTTTAAAAGATTAGTTAGGCTAGTTTTGAATGTAGTTTATTCGGATTGGTTCGGATAGTTCGGATTCTTAGTATAATTCGGATTATAATCTGGATTTTAATCCGATTTTAGTTATCTTTCGGATTTCTTCGGATTCTCAAAAAAATTTGAAAACCGAACCGAATCCGAAACAATCCAAACCGATCTGATCTGAACTATATTCGGATTCTAAACGGATTACATACAGCTCAATCCGAAAAAACCGAAACCCGATTTATCCGATCCGATCCGATCCGAAAATCCGAATGCCCAGGGCTAAGTCAGACTAAGGGAGAGAGAGTCAGAAACAATATCTAAACTTAGTTTTTACCCTTTTGGGATTTATCTACTTTTTGCTTTCTTTTGCTTAGATCATTAGCCACTTTTATATTTGTCTCAATAAATCTTTGATACTTGTTGGTTCCATAACTTTCTATGTATTGAGAATTTGAGTTTGATTTCTTCTTCAATATTGTAGATCTCTATCTCATCTATCTAATCATGCAAGTTTCATTGATCTCTGGGTTTATGATTTTGTTCATCATGTTTAGTGATTGTGAGTAGTGTGCTAGGATCTTAAGGATGGGTTAGGCTGGATAAAGGTTGTGGTTGTTTAGATTGGTCAAGCTTGTTTGTTTATAGATCTCTTCTAGACTAGATATACTCTATGATATCCTTATACTGAGAGGGTAAGGTTAGATCTTAAGCTCCTTAGCATCACACCAATGTCTAAGTTGCTAGATAAGGCTAGATCTAGAGATTATCATTAAGCATGCTAAGAGATTAGATGTTTTGTTTGATTTTTGACATTAATGATCTAGTTGTTTATTGCATGCATTTATATATTCTTAGCTAGTGAGAGCTAGGTCTAGGAGTATCTAAGCTTGATTGTTATTGCCATGAGAGTGGATTAGCAAGGTATTAGAAGATCATTGTCTAGAGATAGCTCATGTTTGATTGAGGTTTGTTGACCAGTTTAGATAACCATAATCCAAGTCCAGCCCATGAATCCATCCCTAGGACCTTCTTTGTCTATTAATTTCTCTGTTTAAATCCTGTTAATCGCTTGCTGTTTGATTTGCTTTTGTTTTGCTCTGTTTTGTTTGGTTGGCTCTATTTCTCGTATTTGTCCACTCGACCACCCACTCGATCGAGCATCCGATCGAGTGCTTGCTCGAGCTCGTTCCAGAGTTTCCTGTTTATGTCCTGCAACCTCCTTGTTTCATCATTCTTGTTTCATTATTGTTGCATTCATTTCATTTCCTGTTGCATTCATTTAGTTTATGTTTGATCTTGTTTCATTACTTGTCTTGCATTAGTTTAATACTTGTTCTTGTTAGTTTCATTACTGTTTTGATCATATTGTTTACCTTGCATTTAGTATCTCTTGTCTTAGTTGTTTTTACATTCTGCATTTCATTATTTTCATTAGGTTGCTAGTTAAAAATCATCATCATATTTGGCTTAAGTTAGATAAGTGTTCACATCTTGATTGCTTGCATCACACTCATTTTGGTTTGACATCCTTTATGCTACAACTACATAAGGGTAATTGATCCCCTTGCATTCCACCTGTTCATCATTCATCATTCATCACCACACAAAAATGCAAGTTTCAATTTGGCGCCGTTGCCAATTTTGAGTGTTTGTTTGTGACAATTAGGATCTACATAAATCTAAGATTAAGTTCTAGAGCTACTTTGATCACTCCTGATAAAGATTCTTCCTATGCTTGGTTGTTTTGAGTCTCAGGTACCAACTCGAGCAAGCACTCGACCGTCTGCACGATCGAGTACCTGATCGAGCCACAACCCGGATTCAAATAGACTTCTCATCTCAGTCGACTCGACCTTCAACTCGAGCCTGTGCTCGACCGAGTGCCTGTCCGAGTCAGTTGATGCAAACAAGATCCAAGGGTCATCAGAATCTTCAAAGGCTTCTTGATCACATCAACTGCCCACCAAGAGATCTGAGACAGCAGAGAACAAGAATCCTCCAAGAACAAGAACAACAATTGCTAATGGAGCAACAAGATAATCAAGATCAAAGGCCAAAGAACATTGGTGCTGGAGATGCACCAAACACACATAACCAAAGAGCTGGTATTGTTCCTCCTGCAGTTGCCAACAACAACTATGAGATCAAGAGTGGTCTGATCTCTATGATTCAAGCAAACAAGTTCCATGGTTTGCCAATGGAAGACCCCTTAGACCATCTTGATGAGTTTGACAGGATTTGTGGACTCACCAAGATCAGTGGTGTTAGTGAAGATGGCTGCTAGGAGAGTGCAGAGGGAGATGTCTTAGGAGTTACAATTTTGTCAATAGTTTGAAGAGTTGCAGCAGTGATTGAGATATTTGTTAATATTGTAGAGAAAATCATGAAAGTTTGTCTCTAAAAAAAAAAAAATTTGAAGAAGATTGGAGTTTTGTTCACTATCAAATGGAAGATAATTGAATAAAATTGTAGAATGTTGGTTTAGCAAAATACAGAAACAAAGAAGAAGGGGTTTTCATATTCTAATATTTAGAAGTTGTCAACAATAAAATTAAATGAAATTCTTATTAAAAAAAATTCTAGAGTTATATTCAAGAAATTGAAGAGCTAACATGAAAGGAAGATGTCTATCTTAATTATATATATTAAAGAGTTAACCAAGCTGAAATCTTGACAAATTAAAATGTTAGAGGGGGGTATTGAACCTAACATTTTAAAAGATTTTAATGTATTCTTAAAATCCTCTGTTATTCAATTGAGAATTTTTAAAAGTCTTATGAAATCCTATGTTATTCAACTAAGATTTTTATAAAATCCTTTAAAATAATTCAGAATCTCTTGTTATTCAATCAATACTTTATAAAACCAACTTAAAATCTCTTGTTATTCAAAATATCACAACTTTTTCTAAAAATGCTACTTTGAATGATTTTAAGAGACTTTTCTTTGCTTTTTAGTTAAAAAATACTCTTCTCAAAATCATACCCTTTGAGGTAGAATTTTAAAGGATTTCATCAAAAAAACAAAACAAATAAACACAATTGTAAAACCACCACCATCTTGGTAAACTTTCTCCGCAGGTCAACTCCGGCAACTCTCCGCGGACCATCTCTGTTTGCTCCTCATTTGCTTCTCTCTCTCTCTCTCTCTCTCTCTCTCTCTCTCTCTCTCTCTCTCTCTCTCTCTACTATGTTTTGGTTATTGTCTATAAAGAACCATTGAAATATAGGATCACATGGATTTTTTCTTACTTACAACACACACACACAAAATCAGTGCTCCACTTCGTTGTTGACTTGTTCTTTCTTCTCCTCATGTGTCCTTCACCTTCTTCTTCCTTTTGCTTATCTTCTTCGCTTAGCTTCTTCCTCTGTTCTTCATCTCACTTAACCTTCTTTTTATTTCTTGCTTTATTAATAGACCACCATTAAATGTGTTAAAATGCAATGTTCATGCTTCATGGATTAATGAAGTGGGTATGTGTGGTGGTTCTTGGATTTTACGAAATCACAATGGCGATGCAGTTTTTCACGCAAGGGAAGTCTTCTAATCGAATAGCTGCAGAGTTAAGGTGTTTTCTTTGGGCTTTACAAAGTTTGCAAGATTTACACTTGGAGAATATTGAGTTATGGTCTTATTGTGCTGCGGCAATTGAGGCAGTAACGTATCCTCTAAATTGGCCTCGTTATCAGTCTTACCTTGCGAGGATTCATGGTTTACTTCCGGGTTTTCATAAAGTGGTTTTCAAGCTTACGTCACCAAAATCAAATTCAATTGCAAGAGATATTGCTAAAAGTGTTACACGGAATGGACGATTTAGATCCTATCTTGCCATCAGAGGTCCAGCGTGGTTGCATACACGTATAGAAGAGGAAAAACATGGCTGATGTGCTCTATGGAAATGTTATAGCTATATCGTTGAGTTGTGTTGTTGCTCTCGAGTATAGAGTTTTCTTTTTTTGGTATTATAAAATATTTTAAAATCATTCAAAGTTTACTATAAAATCTCATAGAATCTAATAGAATCTCATAGAATAACATTTTATTTTCCTTTTTTTTAATAGAATAACTCTAAAACACACAAATCTCCTAAAATCTTTCAGACTTCTAAAATTTTAAAATTCTACCAAATCCTAAGAATATCAAGTTTAATACCCCCCTCTTAGTATGTCATAGTATATAACTGAGAAGCTAAAAACTCTTACAAAATATGCAACTTTAGATCAAGCTTTGATTTGGAATATTTTTTTAGAAGTTTCAGACAAAAATTGTAGAATGTTTAAGCTCTCAAAACAAAGTTGTCCATGCATGTATCTAATAATTAAATTGCAAAATGAAAAACCTATTTGAAGTATTAAAAAATATCAAAATCAAAATTATATTTTTCAAAATTTCCACAATTAAAAAATAGATAAACTCTACATAAAAAAAACAAATTAGTAGCAAAATTGTTAAAAAAACGGTAAGCCATAAGTCTGCGCATAGCGCGGATATTCATCTAGTAATAAAAATAATAATAATCTAAACTAATTGTCTCATATCCACTAGCCACCTACTCACAATCACACAACAGTGGATAACATCAAAATATAACATTTAAACAATTAATATCCAATAAATAACCAATGCACCAATAACAATAATATTCCAACTACATCAATGTAAAACATTAAGCCAACAACCTAGCAATGCTCTAATAACTCTCCTCTATCAACCTAACAGAAGTTAGACCACAATCAATGAGACACTAGAACATCCTCCTCTTCATTGTCTTGATTCCACGATCACACTTTGCCTTTACCTACACCACAACACATATGAGATGCGTGAGTATTTTATAAACACTCAGTGAGGCGATCCTCTCATCTATTGGGCTATACACACAAGCAATAGAGATAACTCTAACCATCAAACAACATTCAATAACCAACAACAAACCAGACATCCGCAACGACCAACACCAACCATGCATCGAACGACACCATCAGGGTACGCATCGACCGACACACGCTTGCATCGACCGACGCAAAGTTCACTTGCATCGACCGAAGCTCACACTGCATCTACTGACGCATGCTCGACATTGCATGAAATCCCTAATTGCATCGACCGACGCCTCCACATGGCATCGACCGATGCTTTTAGGTCAAAACACGCCATCCTTGCATTGCATCGACCGACGCACAAAGTGCATTGACCGATGCATATGCCGAGCATCGTTTTCCCCCAAAGATTCTTGCCGCATCTCCGTCCCTAAACCACCAAGAACACAAAACCAATGCCACAAAAAGCTTCCCAAAGCCTCTTGCAACGCAACAACACTCTAACAAGCCAAGAAAACCCATAAAACAAGCTGACCGAAGAAATCTCCAACTTAGATAAGCCATGGTCAGGCACTCACCTTTGCCAAGAAGATTCTGAACCTTAAACAGGAAGAGAAACACTCCTATAACGATCTTAGCTACAGATCTCTACAGGAACAGCCTCAAACTCCAAAACTCTCATCTAAAACCTCAAGAACAGTGAAGAACTTCTTTTTGCTCTTCTAAACTCTCAAAAGCGGCTAAACCTAGGCCACAACACGACAAACCCCCATTTATAAACGGCTCAAGGGTTTCCTATCCCCAAAACACAACGTTTAGCTTAAGTCAAACCGCACAAAACCGACCTTGTATCGACTGATGCACATAGTGTGTCGACCGATGCATCCCCTAAACTGGGATTTTGGTTCGCAGATGTTACATTAGTTCCCAACTTAACTTCTCGAACACTATTCTCAGATTACCTTATCCAAAAAATTTCCTACTTACCCACTCTGTAATGAATTATTCCCACTACACTTTCGTGCTCTTTTTTTTAACACTTCTCAAGTCTCAATGACCTAGAAAAGTATAATACCATACTGAAACGACCACACCCGAATTCCCAATCCTCACATAGGATCTAAGGGAAATGGTCTCACTGGAACTCCATAATTCTGACGAGACAACAGGCGCAAACCACTTCTTATAAAAACTTCCATAAATGCAGGATAAGTACAACTAACCCATACTCTGCAAATACCAACCGCATGCATATGAACGTACTTCCGCTCCACAATCACCTTACATTTGTACACTTCGATCACTTTGCATCAGACTCCTTCGACATCAGAACTAACAAGCCACTTTTCTCCACTTCTAGGAACAAGTGTCACTTAAATCACGTATCTCGAACACCATCTCATCTTGGTACTTAGTTGCATAACCAACCACCCCTAAGCGACCAACTAAAAATAGAGATGGGCTAGTATATTCCATTCCGCTCCAGCCACATAATTAACCTTACCAACGATCCGGTTCAACCTACACTAACTTCATCCGTTCTCCAATGACCAAACACACAACAACATGCTATTGTCGATCGACACCACCTTGGTGTCGACCGAAACCCAATTTCCACCAAACCATCAATGCCAAACCTCCATATTAACACCTGATAATTTACAAACCAACCATCCATTTAACCAACCCACCGTTGGATATAGAGCCTGTAGCACGACGAAGCCCCACCAAATTTCAGCCAAATCAAACTATGTTTCATTCTCAAAACGTTGCCCCGAAATAGCCAACCTGAACCAGTCCGCACAATTCGTCTGCAAGTATTGGTGTCAACCGACACCACTATGGTGTCGAGCGACACCACATCTGAAATACGATCCTTAGTCGATTTCAAGTGTTTCTCAGCCACCAAAATCTAATTCCATGACCAATACTACAAAATTCCAGGTTCTGAAGTTTTTAGAATAAATTTTTCGTCTAAACTTCGTAGAACATGTAAACTGTAGAATGAATAATCTAAATAATTCAGAACTTGAAAAAGTCGTAGAAAGTATTTTCTGAACAATTTAGACCAGAAATCATCAATTTACAAACTGATTTTTGACACCCAAAACATTTTTTTTTCAAAAAAATTTTTACACAGTTGTATACTAACACGGGTTTTCTGTTTGTTTTTTGGTTTAAACTCCTAAAAACTTCACTATATCTATTAGTAGAAGTATTTTTGTTACAATTGACAATCTTCAAAAAAAAGTGTATATGGATAAAAGTTTGGAAAAAGATCATTTATTTCTAATTTTTCCTATAGTTAAATGAGTTTCAAATATGAAATATATGTGGGTTTAAATGGGTTTAAACTTAAATGAGGTGGGTTTAAATGGGGGTGGATTTACCCATTTTAACATCCCTAAGTATCATACACTAGATTTATTTCTGATTCAATTCAGTTTTCCCCAATTTGTAATAAAATGTTTTGAGAGTAACAAACCCTCTACGTGATACAGTGGCTAGAGAAAGGGAAGAATGTGACGCCATATTGGGAGACGGCGGTGGACTTTGACGAGACAACGAGTCAACGACACCTTAAGACCTTAGGGTTTGTTGTGTTTCAGGATTTGGGGCTATTTAATTTAATTGATTAAGTCTTCCAATTTCTAGTCTTATAAAAGCACAACTCACTTGTACAATGATATGGTGACATATGGAAGTGTATCCTTTATCTTAAGTTCAAACTATTTGTGCAATCTTATGGTGACATGTGGCAAGTGTATCACAATTAGTTAAAATTTGGAAAGCAAAAACACAAAAAAAAATAGTAATCATGTACATCATTATTATGTAAAATCACGAAACATCTTCTCTTGGTTATCAAATTCTTTTAGGTAACTCGAATGCTTATGCTTCTGCTGCAAAAATATGGAGATAACACGTTTCTTCTAAGTCAAGGTATTCAAAGTCACCTCGAAGAAGCTACACGTACGTACGTGAGTACTTCATTGACGAAATCATAAAAGACGAATATGTTTTTGAAACACGATGCATCTAAAACATCTCTCATATTGGAAGGATAGGAAAATTAAAAGAGAATAGATGTGAAAATGGCGGAGACAATAGGTATAGGAGAATGCAAGTGAAAGTGCGCAGTTTAGAATTAGCTTTGCTCGACAAAAAAGGAAAAAAAAACCATATATATAATTTTTTATCTGACAAATTTTATTATCCTAACCTCTTAAGCATGATATATCAAATTTTGTCATCCTTAACAAAAAAAAAACCTCTTAAGCACCTAGAATTAACTATCTTGAAATATTTTTTTTTTTTTTGTTAAACAACCTTAAGGTTTTTTTTTTTTTTTGTGCAAATCTTAGGGTTTATTTATGTGTTTCAATTTCAACAGTGTCCTTTTGGATTTGGGCTATTTAAGTGATTAGCTTAGGCTTTGAGGACTTATACTTTAAAAAATATTATAAAAGATAAAATTTTACCAAATACCAATCACGCTTTTTTTTTGTTTTCCCTACTTTCTACAGCCACTATGTTTGTTTTGCATTTTTTTCTCAATTTTTCTGAAGTCACGTCATTATACTGTATGATTTGTTTTTGTTATTCTTTTGTAAAAGCTAATTAAATTCTCAGTTTCTTCTATTCTATTATTATTCTTCTCTCCATTAGTAATAATTCGTATAGTTTATTACAAATAAATTTTGGATAAATTAACAATCAATTTTCTGAGAGCTACACTACTTCCTGTCTCTATCTCATTGCATCAGCAGACCTGGTTTTGTATCCAATTTCGAGTTTTGCAATATTTCTTCTTGAATTTCTGGATGATCATATCACCAATGCTGAATTGGTACATGAATGTTCTTGCTTATCCTGCTTCGTTGGCTCAAGAGTCAAGATATGAGAACTAAACATCCACCAATGAAGATTTTAAATTAAAAATCGTGTCTCCAAATTCGAGTCTTGTCATGTCTCCAAATTCGATTCCCCTTATCCTGAGTATTTTGAATATCATCACCAATGTGTGAATGTTCTTGTATATCCGACTTTTGTTTCTCAAGATATAAGACCTGAACATCCACCAATAGAGTTTGATCATCCACATGAAGCAAGTAATTGACTAGTCTGGTTTCTGAATTCGAGTTTTATCCTATACTTTTGATATAGGATTGTGGTGAAGGGGTTTAGCCACACGTGAGTTTCTTAACTTCAAGATCATCACCAATGTGGCACATTAATGTCCTCGTCTTTCTTTGCGATGTTATTTTCACCAAACTACCAACACGTCAAATTCTACTATTGTTACGACTTGTAAAAATACAAAATCCATAAGATGTAACAAAACTGATATTTTGGTGAGTAAAAAAACGACGTAGTGTGGGTACTCAATGGGCAACGATATATTGAATACCAAGTTACCAACGTCTATGATTTCACCTAAAACACATATCTCACCGTACATACATGATGAATACTACGATCTAACTTGAAACAGAAATCACATTTTATACAAAATTAGTAAACTAAGCCAATGAGCTCATATAGCAAAACAATTCACAATCAGTTAATAAAAAAAACAAAGCTAAATAACAAACACACAAAAATTAAACCCAATTACTAAAAAATTAATAACAAACATACACAAATTTAAACCCAACAGCCGAAACGGTTCTGGTACACACAAACACAAGTTACACAGCAGTGAAACTCCCAAATCCCCAATTACACATTAACACCATAAAAAACAAAACACCCTTCTCAATTGTTATGCGAAGAGCTTAACATAAGGTCCAACAAGTTCTTGGGAGGCGGATCGATCCATAGGATTTGAGGACGACACAGTTCTATCCAACTCCGCGATTCCTCGCCCGGACGGCACATGCTTTCATCGCATGAGTAGGATGCCCGACGTTTGCGATTGTACATGCTTTTATCGAATGAGTAGGATAAACAACGTTTGCGATTGTATCCGAACCTTGAGAAATAGACTTTGCTCCTCATCCATGGGAGATTAGTTCTCAACTCAGAGTTATGAAAACTGAAAAAGATCGTCAAGCTATCAAGTGTTGTCTCGCTCACCTCCTCCCACTTCATAGAGACTAACTTATAAACCATTGGCTTCTCGTTCATGCATGCATACATTACGAAGAGCTCTCCTTCTTTTTCTGCCAAGGCAACTGCTTTCGCCTTCCTTCCATATTGATTTCTATCGTACATATACGGGGATCGGAGTCTATGTACACAGTAACCACTCCACGTACCGGAAGATGGGTGAAAGTTAGACAAAAATCCTGCTGCGTTGATGCAATAGAATCGATCATTCTGGTAGACAAGGTTGCTCCGCTTATAAACCCCTATTCCATGACAAGGGAATGTAGCAGTAACCCACTTATCATCTCCAGGATGACAAGTGCTGATCGTGGCGGAATAATATGTAAACCTTATCGCTACGACCACACAGTTATCTGATGTAGGAGAACAAGAGAACGCAATCGTATCGAACTCCAGCTCACACTCTGGCATGGTTATGAGCTCTCGAGAAAATGGATTGAAGAAGAACACGTCTTTCTTCGATCCAGTTTTATCCATAAGTAACCAGCCGTCTCTCGAGTAACACACAGTGGATTCAGCTAACTCTGGCAGACTCAAAGTGTACAATTTCCACTGTAACGGATCGCGGAGTTCAACCAAGTTGCCACGTTTACGAAAGCACATAAGCCAAGGATGCTTTTCTACTACACGGACAGATACAGCAGCTTCACACCATGACTTACAAGCCCCAGATGCATGGATGTTGTCTTCTAAGACAAGATGAGACATTATCATACGTAACAGGTCTGATGGAAGGTCAGCAAAACTCGGATTCATCAGGGCCTTTTTGCTCGGAGATCTCGATCTACAAAACAATTAATCATCAGCTTCAATAAAATAAACATTAACCTCACAAAAATCTTACACTAGATTCATTTCAGATTCGATTCAATATTCGCCAATAAGAGGAAAAAGAAAACACTATCGAACTTGTCAAAATCCAATACAATTGAATATTATAATTTGTTTTGAGCCTTTGAGAGTAACAAACCCTCTACGTGAGACGGTGGCAGGAGACATCGAAGAAGGTGACGCCATTTTCGGAGACGGCGGTGGACTTTGACGAGACAACGACACTGGCAGCATCCTTAAGACCTTAGAGTTTGTTGAGTTTTACTTTCAGTTTCAACACTCAACACAATAAGTTCTCCTTGATATAAAAGCACAACTCACCTCTGTGATGGTGATGGTAATGGTAAGTGTATCTTTTATTTTATAAAGTTCAATCATAAGTTGACATGTGTATAAAAATCTTATATAATAAAGTAATATTTTCCTAATCACATGTTACCACAAACTGACATAAATATGAAGTCAAAGAATTTGACACATATCTTTTTCTAATTTTTCTTCCCATTTAAAATTTATTAATATTTATATATTTTTCCTTTTTTATCATTACTCTAAATAAAACTTATCAAATAAATTTAAAGATATATAGAATGTTTTCATATTTTTAAAGTAAAAATTAAAATTAAATTATTTTAGGATAGAGTAATTAAAAGGAAAAGATATTTACTTTTATCATTATGCAAAGTAAAATTTAAGATCAAATTAATTTAAAGATATACACTATTTTCATACTTTTTAAAAATTATAATCAAAAATCTTATGTGATAAAGTAAACTTTTCCTAAATACTTGCTACCACACATGGCATCAAGTATTTGACACATGTTCTTTTTTTTTCTTCTCACTTAAAAATTTTTATACTTATAAAAGTAAAAATTAAAATCAAATTATTTTTTGATAAGGTATATAAAAATATTAAAAGTAAATATTTTTATCATTATGCTAAGTAAAAACTTAAGATCAAATTAATTTATAGATATATAAAATATTTTCAAACTTTTCAGAGTAAAAATTATAACAAAATAAGATATTTTTTTAGCCAAATTGATACATCACCACTTTTGTGATTGATTTTACTAAAGGTCCAAATAGTACCCGTGGATTTAGTAGTGCAGGACAAACGATTTGATAATGCAGTACGGTCTAACTGCGGTCCGTGTGGGACAAATGGATTTGCCGGATAAACCTTTCGATCCAATTTTATCCATAAGTAACCACCAGCCGTCTCTCGAGTAACACATAGTGGATTCAGCTAACTCTGGCAGAGTCAAAGTGTACAAATTCCACTGTAATGGATCGCGGAGTTCAACCAAGTTGCCACGTTTACGAAAACACATAAGCCAAGGATGCTTTTCTACTATACGGACAGATACAGCAGCTTCACACCATGACTTACAAGCCGCAGATGCACGGATGTTGTCTTCTAAGACAAGATGAGACATTATCATACGTAACAGGTCTGATGGAAGGTCAGTAAAACTCGGATTCATCAGGGCCTTTTTGCTCGGAGATCTCGATCTACAAAACAATTAATCATCAGCTTCAATAAAATAAACATTAACCACACAAAAATCTTACAGTACTAGATTCATTTTAGATTCGATTCAATTTCGTATTCAACAAAATCTACTAGTGTCATTAAAACGTTACACTAGATTCGATTCAATATTCGCCAATAAGAGAAGGAAAAAAGCACTATCGAACTTGTCAAAATCCAATACAGTTGAATATTATAATTTGCTTTGAGCTTTTGAGAGTAACAAACCCTCTACGTGAGACGGTGGCAAGAGACAGCGAAGAAGGTGACGCCATTTTCGGAGACGGCGGTGGACTTTGACGGGACAACAACACTGGCAGCATCCTCAAATTAGGGTTTGTTGTCTCTCAGTTTCAACACTCAACAATGTCGTTTTGGATTTGGGCTGTTTAAGTGATTAGTAGGTCTTCAACTGATATTTATATCTTGGGTTTATTATGACGTCAATTATGACATAAACAAACTTGAAAAACAAATAGTATTAAAAAAATTCAGCTTTGTAGAACAAACTGGGCTCGTTGTATACGTACTCTCTCTAAGTGATTAGATCTTCCATGTAAATTTTATGCTCTACCAATACAGAATTATTCAATGTAATTAAGAGGACAACTGAATGCAATCTCTTGAAAAGAAAGCTCACACTCGTGCAAGCTTATCAAAAAATCTCTTTATCGAATGGTATGTGTCGGAAAAAACTCTTTATCAAAATTTTTAAAAAAATTAAAATAAAAAAAAATTCAAAGAGTAGAATGAAACAGAATCCAAGGATACAAGGCAGATAAACAAAAATAAAGCTTCAATTATTACCAGAAAGTTAGATCCTAAGATAAGTGAGATGATCCTACTCTTACACCCAAAACGAGAAGAAAAGCTTTCCCATTACTTTTTTTTCTGTCTTCACATGTAATCTTGCCACTGCTTAATCTATCTAAGTTAGGGACATGGTCATGCTTTTAAAGTTAACAACCATGTGAAGACTACATGTGGAAGGACACGACCCATTTAAACTAATGGAGTGAATCCAAACATGAAATAAAGTCCATTTTTGGGACAACTAATTAGGGCTAACCCACAAAGCTGATACAAGTCTCTATATTGTTTGCAATGTTACTTTGAAGGTTGTGCCGAGAATGTAAACATTTGTCAACGAAGGCAAGGGAGAATCAGAAATGGTTCCATGTCAACTTTAAAAAAAGAAGACATTGACAAAGGCCGAAACTGTTCTGGCAAACAACATTACAACAATGAAAATTCCGAATCAAACATGACTACTTATCTATTTCACACATTCTTACGAGGCGGATCGATCCATAGGCTTTGACGAGGACATAGTTCTCTCCATCTCTGCCATTCCTTGTGCCGACTGAACCTGCTTTCATTAAAGGAATACGATACACAACGTTTGCGCTTCTGACTGAACCTTGAGAAATATATATTGTTCTTCTTCCTTGGGAGATTAGTTCTCAGCTCACTGTTATAATAACTGACAAAGATGTTAAAGCCATCATGTGCAGTCGTACGGATCTCCTCCCACGTCCCAGAGACTAGCTTGTACACTAGTGGCCTTTCGTTGCTACTTGTAAACATGACGAAGAGTTCTCCTTCCTTCTCTATCAAGGAAACTCCTTTCTCACTCCATCCATATTTCTCTCTATCGTACTGATACGGGCATTCCAGTTTATCTGCACACGTATAACTCCATGTACGGGAAGATGGGTGAAAGCTAAACAAAGTTCCACGTGCGTTGAAGCAATAGAATCGATCTTTGCAGTAGACAATGTTACTCTGATTATAAAATGGTCTTATGCGAAAAGGGATAACTTCATTGGTCCAGTCAGTTGCTCCAGGGTGGCAAGTGCTGATAAGAACAAACTCGTCTATGAACCTTATCGCTAAAACCACACAATTATCTGATGTAGGAGGACAAGAGAACGCAATCTCATCAAAAGCGTTCTGATAATCCGGCAATGTTATGAGCTCCCGAGAATACGGATTGAAGAAGAACATCTTTTTCAATCCTCGTTGAGCCATAAGTAACCAGCCATCTTTTGAGTACCACACAGTGCATCTAGCTAACTTTGGCAGATTCATAGTGTACACCTTCCGTTTTAATGGATCACGGAGTTCAAACAAGTTGCCATATTTAGGAAAGGACATAAGCCAAGGATGCTTTTCCACTACCCGGACAGATACAGCAGCTTTACACCATGACCTACATGTCGCGGATGCATAGATGTTATCTTTTAAGACAAGATGAGACATTATTATAGGTAGGACGTCTGATGGAAGGTCAGCGATGTAAATGCGGATGAGGCAATAATAAAGAGCAGAAAGTAAAGAACACAAGAACTTTGTTAACGAGGTTCGGTTTTTCCTACTCCCCGGGACCACGTCCAGATTTCGATTCCACTAGAACAAGAAAGCAAATACAACCTATTCGCAAACGCGTAAATTAAGCACAACCCTCTTAATTCACCGCTCCGTTCTATAACACGAAATCTTAAGGATAATTCTCTACCCTTAACTAGACTAACACCAAGCCTAGATTCAAACCAAGATAACCTAACCTTGGGCTAAACTCCCCCTGAGCCTAGACTTCAGATCTTCAACTCTCTTGAGCAACCTTCACACACACGTCACACCGACGAACAAAGAAGCTTGAACAACACAAGCACCAAACCGCGAAACTAAGCCGCACACCAACAGAAAGCTCTCTAGGATTCTAACCTTTATGCCTCAGCTCTCTTGCTTCTTTAGGACGTGCCTAACACCTCCTTATATACCCATCAATACTTCCTAATCACCATAGGAGAAGATTTCCAAATCTCATAAGAAAAATACTTTTTCCTTTTTGCTATTTTCCTTTTCTTTGTAAAACTCCAATTTAATCAACCAAAGAAATAGTAGTTTTCCTCTTCAATTTATCCTCAAACCGTCCTTCAATATTGCCTTCTCAAGTCTTCTAGAAACTTCTCATGCACATAAAACAACAGCCATCTTGTATCACATCTTGAATCACACAGACACTACTTCAGACAGACCAATACATCTTCATTCTCCCCCTTTTTGACTATGCTTGTGAACTCATCAGTTCAAACACTTAAACAACATCACCAGACACATCTTCATTCTCCCCCTGAATGAGTCACAACATGGTCAAAACTAACAGGAAAATTCTCCCCGCTTTGCAATACGCGGTTGATAGCCTAGTACACAACCTCCATAGAACTCATCTTTTCTAACCCAAATCTTGTTGCGCCTTAGACCTCCATGATTAACTCCTTGAATGAATCTGAAACAATTCCTCTTAACATGTCCTTGAACTCCACAATGATAACATGTAGGACCATGAAACCTTACATCATAAGCATTCTCCATTCGGCTTCTCTCTCTCAACAATCTGAAACATCTTGGCCTAATATGCCCAACAATACCACAATAATGACAAACAGGTCGAAACACTTGTCTAGGTGCATTCTGCAATTCAGAAAATTTTGTACCACGTTCTTTCACAAATATCATCTCTGAAGCAGCCTCTGTAGTAGTCTCTGAAATACGCTTTGAAGCAGACGTGATTTTTCCACTTGAAACAAACACTGGATCTGAATTTGAAACTTTTCCTTCATATCCAAGACCACACTTATCTGTCTTGCCAATACTTAGAATATGATCCAGCTTCTTTGTACCATTATTAAGCATCCTCAAATTCTTTTGAGTTTCTTCAAGCTGCACTTTAGCTTGTAATGCTTCTTCGCCCTTCTCTGTTGCATGTTTCTCTGCTTCAACGACTGTAGCCTCTAACACGAGCTTCTCCTTAATCAAAACTGAATTATCCTCAACTACCTTAAGCCAATGTGCATACAACTTCTCATAACTCTTACCAAGTTCTTCATAGCTCATATCCTCTGAATCACTATCACTCTCAGACTCATGCTCTGTTGCAGTTGCAGGTTTTGCTGCAGATTCAGAAGCAGTTGCAGACACTGTTGCAGACGCTGATTCAGAACTATCTTCAAAAGTTGTAAACGCCACAAAATTCTTCAGATCTTCTTCTTCATCTGAATCAGTTTCAGAATCACTAGTAACAACATTCATAGCCTTCTTCTTATGCTTTTGTAGATTAGCACAATCAGACCGTACATGACCATATCCTTTGCATTCAAAACATTGAACATTCTTTGATAAAGTCTTCATCTCTTCACCCATTCTACTTTTCTTCTCTTCGCCCTTACGCTTCAGAAATTTAGCAAATTGTCTTGATAACATGGCCATTGAATCTTCACAAGATGATACCTTAAGAGCTACTCCAATGTCAACTTCCTTCTTTATTGCTTCCTTAACTTCATCATCTTTCTTCTTAACTCCTTCAGCTTCATATGCTTTGCTTAATTCGAAAGCTTTAAGAATCCCAACAAACTCATCAAAAGCCATCTCATCTAAATTATGAGCTTCTTCAACTGCAGAAATTTTTGACTCAAATTTTGCAGGCAACGATCGCTTCAGCTTCTTCACAAGCTTTTTGTCTTTGTACTGCTTTCCAAGAGCAAAAGCCTCATTAGATATATCACATAACTTAGCACTGAACTCAGCCACAGTTTCTTTTTCTTCCATCCTTAGATTCTCAAATTGTGAAGCCAACATATCCAACTTAGTTCTCTTGACACTTGAAGTACCCTCAAACATATTCTCCAATGACTTCCACGCTTTCTGAGCTGATACACATTGAGAGATTAACTTGAAGTGGCTTGAATCAATAGCATTGTAAATCGCTGTCTTGGCTGTCGAATTGCAACTTGATAGCTTTTTCTCTGCAGCAGTCCACTTATCTCTTGGCTTAAGACACTCAACTCCTTTATCATCCACGAATTTAGGGGGCTCCCAACCAAGCTCAATCGAATTCCAACAATCCTCATCAAGGTTACTAATAAACGCTTGCATACGAACCTTCCAATATCCATAATTAGATGAATCAAGCAACGGTGGTCTTGTCATAGACGTGCCTTCTCTGTATGAAGTCATCACAACTGATTCAAAGCTCTTCCTTACTTCCTAAACTACCCTCACCCTTGATCTACCCGAAACAAGACTGAATCTCTATCGAGAACCCGCTCTGATACCACTTGTAAATGCGGATGAGGCAATAATAAAGAGCAGAAAGTAAAGAACACAAGAACTTTGTTAACGAGGTTCGGTTTTTCCTACTCCCCGGGACCACGTCCAGATTTCGATTCCACTAGAACAAGAAAGCAAATACAACCTATTCGCAAACGCGTAAATTAAGCACAACCCTCTTAATTCACCGCTCCGTTCTATAACATGAAATCTTAAGGATAATTCTCTACCCTTAACTAGACTAACACCAAGCCTAGATTCAAACCAAGATAACCTAACCTTGGGCTAAACTCCCCCTGAGCCTAGACTTCAGATCTTCAACTCTCTTGAGCAACCTTCACACACACGTCACACCGACGAACAAAGAAGCTTGAACAACACAAGCACCAAACCGCGAAACTAAGCCGCACACCAACAGAAAGCTCTCTAGGATTCTAACCTTTATGCCTCAGCTCTCTTGCTTCTTTAGGACGTGCCTAACACCTCCTTATATACCCATCAATACTTCCTAATCACCATAGGAGAAGATTTCCAAATCTCATAAGAAAAATACTTTTTCCTTTTTGCTATTTTCCTTTTCTTTGTAAAACTCCAATTTAATCAACCAAAGAAATAGTAGTTTTCCTCTTCAATTTATCCTCAAACCGTCCTTCAATATTGCCTTCTCAAGTCTTCTAGAAACTTCTCACGCACATAAAACAACAGCCATCTTGTATCACGTCTTGAATCACACAGACACTACTTCAGACAGACCAATATATCTTCAAGCGAAATTTGGATTCAGGGCCTTCTCGCTAGGAGTTTTGGATCTACAAAACAATTATAATTAATCAACTTAAAATCAGGCCGGTCGTGACTTTTAAATTCGGATCTCAATGTGAAAGAACCCGGAAATGATCTAACTAACACAATAATAAACAAAAACAAAAACAAAATCTATGAATATCATAGAAACCTTTTAACATTAGATTCACTTTAGATTCGATTCAGTTTAATTTTTCCCAATAAGAGAAAAACACTATCGAACTTCTCAAATCCAATATATTATCGAATATTATAATTTGTAATAAAATGCAGAAAGAGTAACAAACCCTCTACGTGAGACGGTGGCAAGAGACAGCGAAGAAGGTGACGCCATTTTCGGAGACGGCGGTGGACTTTGACGGGACGAGGACACTGGCAGCATCCTTAAGACCTTAGGGTTTGTTGAGTTTTACTTTTAGTTTCAACACTCAACACAATAAGTTCTCCTTAATATAAAAGCACAACTCACCTGTGTGATGGTGATAGTAAGTGTATCTTTTATCTTATAAAGTCCAATCATAAGTTGACATGTGTATAAAAATCTTATATAATAAAGTAAGGTTTTCCTAATCATATTTTACCAAAAACTGACATATATATGACATCAAAGAGTTTGACATATGTCTTTTTCTAATTTTTCTTTCCATTTAAAAAATAATTAATATTTCTATATGTTTCCTTTTTTATCATTGCTCTAAATAAAACTTATCAAATAAATTTAAAAATATATAGAATGTTTTCATATGTTTAAAGTAAAAACTAAAATTAAATTATTTTAGGATAAAATAATTAAAAGAGAAAGATGTATACTTTTATCTTTATGCGAAGTAAACTTAAGATCAAATTAATTTAAAAATATACACTATTTTCATACTTTTAAAAAAATATAATCAAATCTTATATGATAAAGTAAAATCTTCCTCGTAGTAGCTCGTCGCCCTAATTTTCTCTCTCTCCAAAAACAAACGCTCTCTCTTCTCTCTAGAAACAAGCTCGCCGCCACCTAGGGTTTCCAGCTCCGGTGGCTTTCGCAGCACCGTAGCTGGATGTATCTCTTTAATTATTTGGTTTCTTTCCTTTTTCGGCACATTCATCTCAATTTTTGTTTCTACGACCTCTGATCTCGTTTTTCAGATCCAGATTTTTTTAACCTTAAACCTTCTCAACTATGGGTTCAGCTACTTGTCTATGTTCTCACCGTCAAGTTCAGCTTCAGATCTGGCCGTCTTCAAGGTAGAGGCAGTCTCCAACATATTCTTCACCGCCTCAGATGAAGAAAATTCACAACCGTAGATCTAGATCTCCTTTCTGATTCTAAAAGTCGCTCATCTTGAAGAGCCTCTAGGCTTTGTTTGTTGTCTCACCGTCTCTGGTAGCTCACCTATGGAGCAACATAAAGAGGTCGCACGGCACTCTCATTCGGTTCTAACTCTAGGTAAGGAGAATCTTGTTTTGTAACCCGTTTGTGTGTTCTTTCTTGTCTCAGATATGTTTTTAATTTTTAAAGGTTAAGTTTTTATTTTTCTACCTTTGGAGCTCTGGAGTCTGTTCCGGAAAGTATTTGAATGGATGTTTGTGTTTCTTTGTCTGGTTTGTTTCCCCTTAGTTTACCTTGTTTGGTATTAGTCTCCGGGAGTGTTCTTGTACTCTCCGGCTTAAGTCTCTGGAAGGAATGTATTCTTTGCCGACTGTTTGTATTTTACCTTGGACGTTTATCAATGAAATAAAATCTTTCGGATGAAAAAAAAAAAAAAAAAAGTAAAGTCTTCCTAATACTTGCTACCACCCATGGCATCATCAAAATATTTGACACATGTTCTTTTTTTTCTTCTCACTTAAATATTTTTATATTTATAGAAGTAAAAATTAAAATCAAATTATTTTATGATAAAGTATTTAAAATTTTTAAAAGTAAAAATTTTTATCATTGTGCTAAGTAAAAACTTAAGATCAAATTAATTTATAGATATATAAAAACTTTTCAAAGTAAAAATTATAATAAAATAGGATATGTTTTTAGCCAAATAGTTACAGCATCACTTCTGTGACTGATTTCACTAAGTTCTCGATTCAATTAAGTTGCGTTACTCTCTAGTAGGGATTCTTCAAAAAAAAAATCAAATTATCGTATGATACACTAACTAAAAATATTATATAACCTGTTTTAGGCCCTGATTGGTAACGGCTGTTACTTTTGGCTGTAAAGACTTTGACTTTAAAATTTTAGATGTAGAAAATTTGGCTGTAGATGCTTTGACTGTAGAAACTTTAACTGTTAAAATCTGATTGTTTACCAACAACTTTTAAAGTTGTAGCTGTTATTTTTATTATTATTATAAATATTAATAATAAATATATATTATGTCAAAAATTAATTTATATAACATTTTAATGACAAAATAAATTTTATTAATGATAAATTAAAATTTTAAAAAATATAAATCAATCAAATATGAAATTTTGTTTGAAAACTAATTAAAAACAAACAACTATAAGAATAAGAAATAAATAATTGAAGTTGTAGACATCAATTTATTAACTTATTAAATTTTAAATAATGCAAAAAAAAAAATAGTCAATGCATTGTTTGAATGTTATTCTCTTATTAATGATGAATTTCATAAACTCTTTTATAGTATTATTAGTGCTGATGATGAAAAAATAAAATTTATTATTGAAATGGGTCTTAAAAAAAGAGAAAAAAATGAGAATAATTAATTTATAAAAATAAAATATATAAAAACTAGTCAAAAATCTAGTCACAAAAATCTAGAATAATTCATTAATTTATAAAAACTAGTCAAAAATCTATTAACCACTAATCAATGTATTGTTTGAATGTTATTCTCTTATTAATGATGAATTTCATAAACTTTTTTATAATATTATTAGTGATGATGATGAAAAAATAAAATTTATTATTGAAATGGGTCTTAAAAAAAAAAGAAAAAAATAAGAATAATTAATTTATAAAAATAAAGTATATAAAATATGTATATATACTTTTGAAGAGCTTTTAAATATAAAAGGGTGAAAAAAAAAAGAATGCTTTAAAAATTGTTTTGTTTTAAAGCATAAATTTGACGCTTTAAAAAGGAAAGGAAAACAAGGAAGAGAAAAAAAAAAAGTAACTTTTAAAATTTTAAAAAAATTAAAAGCCAAAAAAGTCTGATTGGTAAAAAAATGACTATCATGACTTTAAAAAATTTTAAAGTCTTAAAAGTAGTCTACCAATCACGACCTTAATATATAATATATGAAAACACATAATATTCGATAACTTAATATGATACCACTCCACCGCCAATTTTTATAATGGACCCACCGCCGGTTTATTACATTGTTTGCAAATCCGATCATCAGATTCAGATAGCCTTAAAGAAAAAGAAAAAAAAAAACACGTCAAAAAAGACATAACAACACCTTTGTCTTCTTGCTTTCTTCGCCCTTACTTCATTCAACTCACGACGATCAATTCGAGACCAATCTCAAAAACCATCATGACGACAAGTATTAGACTTCTCTTCCTCGCTTTCCTTCTCCTTGCCTCACCTTTCCTCAAAGGTAAAACCTTTCTCTGCTTCTCCATAGCTATAGATCATGTTGTTGATCCATTAACTTAGTCTACTCTGTTTCTTGTTACCGATCCGGCCCTGCCCAACTATTATTTAAGGTTGCTCACATGATCTTTCTTGAATTCATATTAGTTGCTTTGTGCCAATCGGATTCGGAAGATTCTGGCTTTGAAGTTTCTGATGTTGGTGAAGAGAGTGATACAGAGGAAGTGTTTGGTTTGGAACTTAGTTCAGCTCCTGGAGTTGAAACCCTTTGCGTTTTCCCCAAAAACACTGCAAAAAGTTTAGATTTTTCCTCTGTTTTTTTTTAAACATCAAGTTTTCTTAAATTAGTCTCAGTTTTGTTTGTGTGTGTTCTGCTAATCCTATTTTGTCTGATTTTATTTTAGTAATAAAAGCTGGAGTTGAGACTGAGCTGCTTGTTGGAATGAAAAATGATGGTAAGGAAATTTTTTTTTTTTTACAACTAATGATTGATTACTTGAAAGTTAGCTATAAAGTTTCTAATTTTTGTGTTGGGGTCATATGAATAGGTCAATCCAATGTAGATATTGTTGCGGTTAAAGGGAGTTTACATCTTCCTTTTGATCAAAATGCGGTTCAGAATCTCACTGCTTTGGTAATTTAATGATCTTTGCTTTCCTCTTACATTTATTGCTTGTATTCTCATGTGTCAATTTTGTGTCTTTCCAAATCAATCAGTTCTTTTTTGTTGCCTGTTTTTTTTTGTATCTCATGTCACTCTACACTCTACTACACCATAATCAAACATTTGCCTTTTCCATCCTGTGGTGTGTTTTCGTTTTCTAAGCACCACTTTGAATCTCATTGTATTACAACTTATGGGTCTGGATCTTTCTGATTGTATTTGTTAGTTCTATCATAGTTTTATAACTAACTTGTGCTCTTGTTGGTTCACTGTCGCTCTCTAGCTTATAATCTTGAACATGTATGCTTGACCTCGGTTCGTCACATTTGTTGCCTCTGATGAATGTCATGTGTTAATTTGTCTCCTTAACAAATCAGTCTTAGTTTGCTGTTGTATTAGGTTTTTATATTGCCTGTTTTAGTCTCATCTCATGTCTCTCCCAGACTCTGCACCTAAAACATTTACAATTGGAATCCAGTTTTGTGCTTTTGTATAATCATGCTCATCTATCTTTTATATCTGGCTACTTTCTTTGGTCATCTCTCTACGCCATAGCTTTGTTGAATACAGAGATTTACCTCTTTTCTTGTTCTGTCATTAAGTTTTCTACTTTCTTATTTGGTAATTTTTTTTTTGTATCTTCTATTTGTAGAGTTTCAGCAATGCATCTGTGCCAACTTCCGCTCAAGCTACCTTCCCATATGTTTTTGCAGTCAGCAAGTTCCTGCAGGTGTGTTTGTTTACCATATAGCTCTTCTAGTCCCCTAGATGACTATAAAATAAAGAAAAGAATCCGAGCTAACCATTTGTTTGTGCAGGCGGGTGCTTTTGATTTAGTTGGCACCATTATCTACGAGATAGATGGTAAGCCATACCAAAGCACCTTTTACAATGGAACTATTGAAGTTGTTGAAGACGGTCCTCTCTTCAGGATGGAGTCAGTCTTCCTTAGTGGCCTTTTAGTTTTTGTCATCGTTCTTCTTGCCCTCTATATCCAAAATGGTTTAAAGCATATGACCAAGGTACATCGTATCTTATTGCACTTTCGCCCCATCTGTCATTTTCTCTTAAGGGAAAAACACATTTCCAAAACTTTGTTCTAACTTTGAGATTGGTTGGTTACTGTGAATTCCTCGCGCAGAAAACAAAGAGAGCACCAAAAGTTGAAGTTGGAACAGCAACTAAAGATGCTTCGCATGATGAATGGCTTGAGGTATTCGTCACACAAGTCCTAATATCTTTTCCATAATGAGTGATAATTTTGGTATTTGATACTTTGCTCTCAATTTATCGCGTACTGCAGGGTACTTCGTATACTAAATCTTCGAGTAAGTCAAAGAAGAAGAAGTAGGTTAAGAGCAAATCTCACACGTTCTGTTAAGAAACCAAAAAAACACACGAACAATACTAACGGTGCAGTTGTTGGTAGAGAGATCCTCCTTCCTTGTGTAACTTCACAAAAACTTTACTGTTTTTTTTTTTTTTTCTGGAAACAGTTTTCTTAATTATGTTTCTTTAGTAATTTTGTCAGAATTAATTTCTTTTATCTAAGAATATTACAATTCCAATTTCCGAATTTCATAAACATAGTAAAGAAAACTAGAAAACATACATTTTGTATTTGGATACTCAAGATCCTATAGTTTTGTGTTAAGATCGTATAGCACAAGGTATAAAATCTAAAAGTTGTTTCAGTAGAACTATCATTATGCTCTATGAAGCCATCTCTCTCAATCTCTTCTAGAATTTAAGAGTAATTTGGGGGTATGTACATATACATTTATATAATTTAAATTTTATTGTTATAATATAATGTAACATTACTATCTAATATAATCATTCAGTCTCTATTCATATAGTATCAGAACCCACGGTGGTTTTTTTTTTTGGATTCACACCACTATGGATATAATTTATCAATTGGAAATAAAAAACAGTTCAATCCACATACATATTAGTTTCATGGAACTATTATTATGTGCTCTATATATGAAGCTATATCTCTACAATGAATTAAGAGTAATCTTGGCTATGTACATGTACATTTGTATATTTTACATAAATGTTACAGTTATAGCAAGGATATTGCCTGTTTTACGAGTGACTGACGCCTCACTTCATGTGAACAGCAAAAGTATGGAATTTTTAGAAAGATGAAACAAATGTGGCATTCCTCAAAACTTTTTTTAAAAAAATAGGGCATATTTGGCAAAAATCCTATTTATTACTTCTTGTTTGAACTCTCTCTCTCGTAAATTTGCTGAAGACGTTAAAAAACAAAATGTCACAGCTTCTAAATTTTAGTGATGATCTCTAACATCACCAATTTTGGGTGTCTGTATTTTAATCCTACTTATAAAATATATTAAAGACATAATAGTTTTCTTCCGTACACGAAATTTATTTACGTTAGACATATGAGAAATTGAGATCGTATAGTTAGACTATGATTTGTAAATCATATATTATCTATCCAATATACCCTATTATCACCAAAAGAATTAGTAGTAATTAAAGTATATAATTTATGAACAAAGCCCATACGTAGTTGTATAAAATAAAATAAGATTTTCCACTATATTAGAAACACTGAAAAATAAAAGCCTAATGAGAAAAGGATTGCAAAAAGGATCACTACATTATATTATGTATACACAAAAAAATTATAACTTACGTATTCATCTAGATAGAAAGGAACTAAACTAACAACAAAATCCTAAAAGGGCTATGATAAGAGCTTGTAAATTTATATAAATAGGGCACATACGTACGTATTTTTCACCAACACATTCTCAGAGTTCATATATCTCATCATCATCTTTCTACATCTTCCTCCTATCCATACGATTCGAATCATGGCCACAAAGAAGATCTTTGGCTTCGTGCTTATGGTCATGTTTCTCTTGGGTTCCAGCTCCGCTAAAATCTACAAAGTTGGAGGTTCCAATTATGGCTGGACGGTAAAGGACGACTCTTGGGCTGAACATAAAGAATTCCACGTTGGAGATTCAGTAGTCTTCGAATACGATCAGAACGTCAACGACGTCACTCAAGTTTCTAACGCTTTAGAGTATGAGTTATGCGATAATTCTTCTCCTAAAGTTGTTTACAACACAGGACACGATGTCGTAACCTTCACGGAACCAGGACATCACTATTTCATCACCTCAAATCATATTCAATGCGTCTGGGGAATGAAACTCGATGTTCTTGTCGTCGATGACTCGTCACGTCCGACTCCTCCTCCACCACCACCACCATCGAGGAAGATCAATGGCCCATCACGTCCGATTCCTCCACCACCACCGAGCAAGATACTTCCTTCTGCTGGAAGGATTTACGAGGTCGGCGACTCAAGCGGATGGAGCGTATATAACACTTTCTACTATTCCAAGTGGAGTGAAGATAAACAATTTCGTGTTGGAGATACCCTCTTTTTCGAATACAACAAGCACATCAACGACGTTAGAGAAATCAGCGATGAACTTGAGTTCGAATCCTGTGAACCAACTTCTACTGTAGCCGTGTACAAGACAGGGCACGATCTTGTTAAGCTCACCAAACCAGGAGTGCATTATTTTGTAAGCTTAAAGACTGGTCTCTGTCAAGCTGGGATTAAACTTCGTGTAACGGTGCAACCATCAACCGAAGACGTTACTTTGCCGAGTGTTCCCAAGAAGAAGATGAAGTCGTCACCTATTTACCACTTCAACAGGTGGTGGTTACGCATTTTCAGACCTCATCACTAAGCATTTGGGTTTATTACTTTGGTGTTATTGAAAGTTATTTTTTTTTTTTTTGGCTTTTTGGTTTTCTTTTTGTTAGTCGTTAATTTTGTGGCTGGATCGAATACATTGTTTCGTTTTAGATGTTTTCATCTGTTTTTCTTTAATATTTCAACGTTTCTATTTACTTTGATCATGAGAATGGCCATAAATTCATAAACACGAACACGTCGCATTTGACATGTGACATGTCCCTGTGTTAGATTCTGAGGAGCAATTGAACCCCTAGTATAAACAATAGCAAGAACTATCGTTTGAAATTTAACCGAAAGGAAAAAAAAAAATAGTGTTACAACGGAACTTTTGTTAGGTATGTACATATATATAACAAATTTGAGATATACATACATTTAAAAGATTTTGATGGCCTGATTACAAAATAAAATTGTAAGAAAACATTACAAAAGCTCCAAACCAAAGGGTTTTAAATTATTACATTGGACTTCACAATTCTAGGCCCATAACTAAACGAATGAAACAATTCTAGGCCCATAACTAAACGAATGAAACGACATCGTTACATGTTTTTACATGGTTGGGGTGGGGATTTGGGATTCTTTAAGAGCACTAAGGGGATGAGACAAGGTGACCTTGCAATTGAGATCTTCTCAAGAGTTTTTTTTTTTATGGAGGTAGCTCCTCCTTGCATGTTTTTATTTAAAGTACAATAAATTTTCCGTTGCCGGGCTTTGAATTGAGAAAGTTACTGATCCAATAACGTTTAACCATAGTGGTACAACGGAACTTTTGTTAGGTATGTACATATATACATATATATATATATAACAAATTTGAGATATACATACATATAAAAGATTTTGATGGCCTGATTACATAAAAAATTGTAAGAAAAATTTACAAAAGCGTTCGACATGTGACATGTCCCTGTGTTAGATTCCGAGGAGCAATTGAACCCCTAGTATAAAACAATAGCAAGAACTATCGTTTGAAATTTAACCCAAAGAAAAAAAAATAGTGTTACAACGGAACTTTTGTTAGGTATATACATATATACTAGATTTTAACCCGCGGTTACATTTAAACTAAAATATAAAAATTCTAACCTGCATTTGTTTGTTAATTTTTGTTTGTTTTATTTAGTGTTTAAAATTGTATAAGTGTATTTTGATAGTTAATATTAGGATTTAACCCGTAGTATACAGAGAAATAATTTATTTTTACATAATCATAATTTAATCAAGTTAATTAAATATGTCTAATATTTTAATATTGATAAATACTTTAATGAATAATTTTGTAGTACCAAAATAATGATATTTCAAATTTATATTAATACTAATCCAAACCCGTGAACCTATATAACCCCGTGAATTTGAAGGATAGACCAAAAATAAAATAAGAGATATTGAACCCAGAGAAGAGTAAACGAAAAGATGGGGAGATACATTTATAAAGCATAAAAACTTTTAAAAATCAGCTACTTTAGACTGTTTTCCATCAGCAAAAGAACATAGAGGTCACAACCTTATCATTCAACTGTGGCATGGGATGATGGGAGGCATAGGGACTGCTCCAGATTTGGTGATCCCTCTATGACATCTCGACATATTTCATCACAGTTGTATATGTGCAGCTGCCAAATGAGCATAATAAATAGGTGCATTTTTTTATGTTGCTGGTGATGCTAACTTGAGAATAGGAGTCAACATTATTTATAGGTGGATATCCCCTATATATTAATAGAGAAGCACTCTCTTAAAAAAGCTGATGTGTCGTCGCCAGAGAGCTCGAGACATATTTAGCAAAAAACCCTTAAAATTTCTACTTAATTACATTAACATGCCACTATATTTTAAAAAAACAATTAACTGAATAATAATTAGATATGTCATCAATTCTCACACAAATTTAAATATCACATATTAAAACTAATTAAATAATTACATACTATTTTAAGTCAAAATTTCACTAAAATTTACTTACAAATATACAAGTCAAAATTATACTCCCTTCGTTTTAAATTACTTGTCGTTTAAGGTTTTTTCACGGAGATTAAGAAAACAACTCAATTTTCTATTTTACTCCTTCTTTAATATATTTTCTAATTTTCTTATTGGTCAAAGCATTAAAATAATGGGGATATAATTGGTATTTTTACCAAACATATGCATTGGAAATCTGGAAAACAAAATTTTTATTCTAGAATGACAAGTAAAAAAAACCAGAGGGAGTATTATTTTTAAGAATTCAATATAAAATATTGATTTCTTTAAATCAAGATAAGTAAAATATTCTAAAAAGGCTATAAAAATATAAAGTTAATAAAAATAAAGAACATATAACTTATTAAACATATAAATTATTAACAAAATCATATAAAAATGTTATTTTTATGTTAGTATTATTACCATAATAATTTAAATAACAAGCTTTCAATAGTTATTATAATTGATTATAAAAAAAAATATATTACTCCTGAATTATCTCCAACTCATTAAAGAAAACTTAATTCCCAATAAATATAGATTTATATATATTCATAAATAAATAGAAAATGATAACAAATTAGGGGATATCATGATGTATGAATATTTATAAATATCTAAGTATGTAAACTAATTAATCTCAACATTTAGTGTGATTATTCATTAAAAAATAGAAATATTGATAACCAAATAGGAATATACTTTTGAATTGTGCATTAATCAATGTGCTATTAAAAAGGAATGAGACAATAACCCTTATCATTATAAATAAACTTAGTACCCAAAAAAATCATAATATATTTAAAATGAGTGATTATTAGATTATGAAAAATTGTTATAGTTACTAGATTAACCATAAATATAAAATTTAATTTTTAAAGCACACAAAAAATATATATTTCAATAAATTGTAACATTTTATAAATATTTTCTTTACCACGTTCACATAAATCATGGGTGAAATGTATTCTTACACGAATACGTTGATTTTGAAATTTCATTAATTTATTCATAATGGTTTTTTTGGTAATAATCCGTTATTTATAGAAAATATTAACAAACCGACTAACTCAAAATATTTAAATAGCCTAATCACAAATATTAAATCAATAGATTAGGTTATCTTCAGAAAATTTAGTTTAGAATCTGATTGTTACTAACATATAATAAAATTAATTAATTAAACTACCGAATAATTTAGTATATGTTGTTATGGTTACATAAGAAACATGCAAAATTGTTATGATTACAAAATAAAACATAAAAGATATGAATTTGATTTTTAAACCACACAAAAGACATGTTGCAACAAATATAACATTTTATCAATATTTTATCTTCCACATTTAAAGATTTCACGGGTGAAACATATTTTTTACACGAAAAACGCAGCTTTGAATAAATAAATAAAAACTTTAGTTACATATTATGTTTGACACAAACAAATATTGGTTCTAGAATAATAATTTTACTTATAATAATTTTCTTTAAATCGATTTATCCCGCACATAGTGCGGGTTGTTACCTAGTATTCAACTTATAGGTGGACATATTCAACTTAATCTCATTAATCACCACATTCAATTCTAAAATACTATAATTTGTCCCAAATTTCTATATATAAAAATCGTATAAAAATAAATTAATAACTATAAAATCGCATAATATATATGGGAATATGCCAAGTTTATATTATTAGATTAATTTTGATTGATTTTAAGTCATTAATTTTTTTTATACGATTTTATATATAGAAATTCGGGACAAAATTATTGTATTTTACAATTGAATGTGGTGACTAATTAGGAAGATAGAAAATCAACTGTAGCTGATTTATAGGCTCCTCATAAATTTATATTTTAAAATCGATTATTGTAAAGAATTTGTAGAGAGATTTTAGGAGAATGAAATTTGGAAATTTTATTTCAGATTTAATAGGGAGACAAATTAGAAAATCTTTGTTTTTGTTAATGGAAAAGAGTTGAAATGATTTTTTATGTTTTATAATTTTATTAAAAAAAACATTAAATTACAATGGCATGAGATGTAAATAATTCTCAACTTCAAGCCTTCTTTGCTAAAGTTGCTGTGAGAATAATAATATAGATATATATACATATATATATATATAACAAATTTGAGATATACATACATTTAAAAGATTTTGATGGCCTGATTACAAAAATAAATTGTAAGAAAAAATTACAAAAGCTCCAAACCAAAGGGTTTTAAATTATTAGATTGGACTTCACAATTCTAGGCCCATAACTAAACGAATGAAACGACATCGTTACATGTTTTTACATGGTTGGGGTGGGGATTTGGGATTCTTTAAGAGCACTAAGGGGATGAGAAAAGGTGACCTTGCAATTGAGATCTTCTCAAGAGTTTTTTTTTTATGGAGGTAGCTCCTCCTTGCATGTGTTTATTTAAAGTACAAAAAGTTTTCCGTTACCGGACTTTGAACAAGGAAAGTTACTGATCCAATAACATTTGACCATAGTGCTACAACAGAACTTTTGTTAGGTATGTACATATATACATATATATATAACAAATTTTAGATATACATACATATAAAAGATTTTGATGGCCTGATTACAAAAAAAATTATAAGAAAAAATTACAAAAGCGTTCTGCTGCCAGGCTTTGAAGCCGAAAAGTTACTGATCCAGTAAGGTTTAACCATAGTGCTATAACGGAACTTTTGTTAGGTATGTACATATATATAACAAATTTGAGATATACATACATGTAAAAGATTTTGATGGCCTGATTACAAAAAAAATTGTAAGAAAAAATTACAAAAGCGTTCCTACAAAAGCTTACCTCCAAAACCAAAGAGTTTTAAATTATTACATTGGACTTCATTATTTTAGGCCCATAACTAAACGAATGAAACGACATCGTTACTTCAGTCAAATATCTATCCAGTAAAAAAGTAGGAAACAAACACACAATATTCTCTGCCTTGGATCCACGCAACTTTTAACCCTAGTTAGATTCAACACTAACCACAGTTAACACAAACCTTCTTAATCTCCTTACACGTGTACAAATCAACGGTCATAAAAATCTTTCCTTTTCACTAGCCTTCCTCTATATAAAACAGTACAAAACCCTAATCTCTCACATTCACAACAAAACACAAAACACAAACCTTTCTTCTTCATCGTCTTCTCCGATCAAATCATGGTGAACCCTAAAGTTTTCTTCGACATGACCGTCGGTGGGCAACCAGCTGGTCGGATCGTGATGGAGCTTTACGCTGACACAACACCAGAGACCGCCGAGAATTTCAGAGCACTCTGTACCGGAGAGAAAGGTGTAGGCAAATCCGGCAAGCCGTTGCACTACAAAGGATCGAGCTTTCACCGTGTGATCCCCAAATTCATGTGCCAAGGAGGTGACTTCACAGCCGGGAACGGAACCGGAGGCGAGTCTATCTACGGGTTGAAGTTTAAAGACGAGAACTTTGTCAAGAAACATACTGGACCAGGTATTCTGTCTATGGCCAACGCTGGTCCCAACACGAACGGATCTCAGTTTTTTATCTGTACTGAGAAGACTTCGTGGCTCGATGGGAAACATGTTGTGTTTGGTCAAGTTGTTGAGGGTTTGAATGTTGTTAGAGATATTGAGAAGGTTGGATCTGATGCTGGAAGGACCTCTAAGCCTGTTGTCATTGCTGACTGTGGTCAGATTTCTTAGATCTGAGAGAGAGAGTGGTGATGATGAGTATTACAATGGTAGCTTTGTGTTGTTTCTTTTGAAGTTTTCTGGTTTGTGTTCTTTTGGATTTCGATTTTTTTTTTTCTTTTTGCTCTTGTGATCGTTATGAGTTTGGCTACCATTGAATAAAAATGAGAATAATTCTTCTTAGGTTATTATTATTACTTCTATTATTAAGCATCATCGTCTTAAGAATCGAAGCTTCATATAAGCAGTAGACTTAAGTTGTAACTGGATATATGGTAAAGCACTAAAAGCTTATGCATCTTAGAATAGTCAAGCTTCGTTCGTATACAATAATGTTTATGTGAAGTAGACTTAGTTCTTATTGGATATGGTAAAGTACTGAAATTTGGACTATGTGACAAAAGAAAGTATATTGTTTTTATATGAAATGGATGATTGGTCTGGCTTTTAGGTGTCAGGGCATGGAAAAGGGTGAAACTTTATGGATATTTTTCGTTCAAGTCTTTTTGCTATGTGGTCATGTTTTGCACACGAGGAAGAAAGTGAAACCAGAACCAAAATATGAGTTTGTAAGGACGGCCCATTTCAATATTGTACGCTACATTTTGAGGCCCAATTACATTTCTTTGCGTTACCATATAATGCTAGGATGTTCAATGGTGTTGATAAACTGATCAAAGCCGAATTTAGCTGATCGTTCCAAAAACCATATCATAATATTGGTTTAAATTGATTCATCGTTTCTGTATCCATAAAAAAAAAAACAAATTTGAATCCGAAGCAACCTGGAAAAGAAAAAGAAAAAAAATCAATCTATACTGAGTATTTTTTTTTCCTAAAGATTTAAGGATGTACTTTAGAATAATACAAACCCAAACCGAAATTGGAATGGTATAAAAATATATATATACATAAGTTTTTACGTTAGATACTATTCTCTTCATTTCACACAAAAAAAAAATCCTTCGTTTTCTATAAAAAGAGTATCGTTTTAAGGTTTTAATTTTGTTTTACAGTTTAAGACTAAAAATCTCTTAATTTGTGTGAATTGTGAAACATGTCAAAATAACATTCATTGTGAAACATAATAAGTATCATCGATATAAATTGGAAAAACAAAATATCTGAAAGAAATAACACTCTTATTTGCAATGAGATGTCGTAGCTTTACACCATATGTAGTAGACTAGTAGTGGTGTATATTCGAATTTTCTCACCTTGATTAACTTATGAAACCAATAAACTTGTTTACTTATCATGGAAGAAGAGAAGTCTTGATGTAAAATAATATAACAACAAAATAAACATCTTTTTGAATCAGCATAACAGATACAAATTGCATGACATTCCTACACTGCAAGATCATTCTTCTTATATCAAGAAAACATCCAAACATCTCCAAGAAAATTTCAAGAACAGTGGACAATATGTTAAAAACTTGTAAAAATACGTGCGGGTAGGGTCGTGTAAAATTTATTTCTTCTCTTTTTTATTCACACTTCACATGTTCTGTGTGGAACTGTGTTCACATTCACACATTAGTTAACAGCTTGACACAACCATTACCTTGGAAAAGCCTTTGACACAACCACCATATTCATACAAAGTCTTGATTGTATTGATTGCGTTAGAGCCAACACAACACCTTCCAAAACCACTAAAAAAATATACTATAAAAAGAACAGCAAAATTTATTGCTCAGCACATAAGGTTAGGGAGATCATTAAGAGTCCATTACGAAATTTGGAGGCTGGAACATTAATTTTCTTGACTCGTACGGATGCTCTCATGTTCATACACATAAACACTGTTTATTATTTTTAAAATGTCTTTGTCAACAACCTCAATTAATATTTAGCAGTTGATGGTTGGAGAGGAGCTTTTTATTTACTCTTTTTTATCGTCTTCCTTTTAAAAGACTACACCATAACTACACATCTCTCTTCTTATTCTTTATTGATTATAGCTTCTGAGCATCAATGGATCCATATCATAATATTTTCCTCTTTGTATCCTTTCTCATTCTTTGTTTAGCCGCTAATGAAGTAGCCGGATATGCCACGGTCACAGGCTCGGTATTTTGTGACCAATGCAAGGATGGAGAGAGATCTTTGTTCGATTTTCCTGTCTCCGGTAATAATAGTTAATAACATTTTTACATTGCTGTCTAGCTCTGCTTGTGTTCCTTAAGATGTGTTTGTTAATATGCTGCAGGGGTCAAGGTTAGTGTCACATGTTCTGATGGAAATGGACAGGTCTATATGTCGAGAGAAGAGACTACTAATTGGCTTGGAGGTTATGTGATGAGATTTGATGGGACACCGGATCTGAGTAACTGCTATGCTCAGGTTTCAGACAATGGAGCTCAACAAGACCCAAATAGTTGCAGCATTGCTTCAGGTCCTGCTCAGAAACTTAAACTAATGTTCAGCTTTTTTGGGGTTGAAACGTTTGCTGCCGATGCACTTCTTGCTCAGCCACTTCAGCCCAGGTCTTTTTGTCCTAAACCACCCGCAGCTCCGGTCATGCCTCCTCCTCAAGTCCCGGTCATGCCACCTCCTCAGGTGCCGGTCAAGCCTCCTCCTCAAGTGCCGGCCAAGCCTCCTGCTCAGGTCCCGGTCATAAATCCTCCTCCAGCTACATTGCCTCCTCCTCAAGTCCCGGTCATAAGTCCTCCTCCAGTTACATCACCTCCTCAGTTTAAGCTTCCACCTTTGCCTCCACTCCCTCCAGTGCCATTTGTAGAGGCATCAGCTTGTTCTCACCAGTGAGCTTTCTCTCTAATCCATTCACATCATGCCTGGACCTCTGTTTCATATAATTTCATAACATTTTCGCTTTGTGATATATACATAGGTTGTGGATGAAACCTGAGTATAGATGCTACTGGAGAGCTATAGGCCCCGACACAAAGGTCGCTGTTGCATTCGGGCTGGTGGCTGGGAGGAGATACGGTACTGATATGACGATAAGGGAAGCGCTTGACGGTCGAGGAGAAGCCTATAAGACACTCCTAAGAGAGGCAACAACTGCATTACTCAATTCATACAACTCTCTTGGCTTTCCTTACAATTCCATCTCTGTGATCACACATACCAATTTGGCTCTCCTCGGGAATTCGCAGCACGATGTTCTCATGACTGCTATTCGTTTCATCAAGGCTAATTCCGGGACCTGCAGATTCACAGTCTGCAATTGATTGGGTGTGTTCTTTTTTGCTTACATACTCTACAGACACTATCTTCTTTTTTTCCATTGTTCTTGGGTACCTTTTGTAATACTATAAAAAGTCTGTACTTGGATTCATTGGAGAATTTATAGACTATTATTATAGTCCCCTATTTGTTGTACTTGTTTACATCTTTCTTAAGTATAAAATCAGTATTTATTTCTGCAAAGCCTAAAATGTTGTATATCTGTGTATTGTGTACGATGTATTTAAACATAAGTCAAATTTAACATCCCACACAAATATGAATATGATTATCTGATGCGCCACATTGACTGAAGAAAGGACTAAACCAGAGAGGAACATGAACAAAAATAGATATGCTTCATTCATAATAGAGATCACAACGTTTTGGAAATAGAAGGAAAACAACCACTGAGCTAGTATATATCAGACAGGGAACGTGTTATGTTCTGGCTATTTCAAGACACAAGATTTCCTCCAGCGATATTGGTCTCTTGCTAGCAAACAACTCCTGCTCAAAACCAAACCACACCAACATCAGCAGAAGTGCAAACTCCATTAAGAAAAACGAAAAAGACCGAAATCAGCAAACAAAGCATGATATAGATCCATAGATATCAGATTCTGTACCTTTTCAACTCACTCTAACGTGTTCTTGTGACTAATCATTTCCTAATGCTCCATTGCAAAGGGATAGAAGTGAAATCAGCCTAAATATTCTTCATCATTGTCCATATTGCGTTTGCGGGGAATAATAACTAAGTAGCTTTTTGAAGAGAGGAACAATTGCAACCATAGCAAGTTGGAGCTGCTCTGAGCTGTTTACACGGACACTCACTTGCCCTGCTCCTCTATTATTCAGATTTGCACGAGCAATTAAATTAGAGGAACGTCCAATGGGAACCTGAGACTGTATGTTCCCTCCTATAGCAAGATCACCGTGCCAATCCATAACGGAAAGTCCAAGAGTAGTCAAAAACCGACCAAGCGGATAATCTTTATCTCTCAACTGAGCTTCTAAACTACCACCATAAGCCACATCTCCCCGACTAGTCATTGCTCCACCAGACATAACCATTCTGAACCATTTATTAGCAATCAACTTATCTTCGACTTTCACCCCCGCAGAAACCGAATCGCCCAAGAGAGTTACAGAGAGACCAGCTGCAGCTTTGTTTCTCCTGAAATTGTTGAATCTTGTTTCACTTCGAAGAGTGTAAGCCAATTCCTTTCCAACAGTTTGCATGTCAAAACCTAGGGAAGTTGATTTACCCTCTCCATGCTTAACTGAGCTTGCCATTTCCAACTGCACATTTGCATCCTTCTTGTCTTTTGTGACTTGGCCTGAGACAGATATTGGTATTTTTTCTTTTACAACGAAGAGGCGTTCTGCATTCACACCTTCATAACCAATATCATGATCCCACCCATGAGTTTCCAGGACTGGCCTAACAAGCCACTGATTGGAGGAATCAAGGTAGCGGTAGCGGTGAGTCGGGTTATCAGAGTCAAAAGACGCAGGTAGAGATAAATCTGGCATGGGAACTGGAACTGATGCAGGTCCACCACTCTCCTCTTCCACATTTTCATTATACCCATCAGGCAAATCTTTAATCTCTGCAGCAAATTTCTTAAACATCTTACGTCTCTTTCTTTCCTCTTTCATTTGCTTCTTCATTAATAGTTTCTCCCGGTACTCCATTTCATCTAGATACTGCTTCTTCTGAGATCTACTAAGCGTAGCCATTTGAGCTTTAGTCAGGCTCTTAAAGGGAGGAAGCTGGTCATACTCCGATTCTTCATCCGAATCTGATGATCCGTCTAAATCATCTTCATCTTCTTCATCACCATACTGTTGTTCAGGAAGCTTCGGTTGTGGTCTTGATTGCAGAAGTGATGAAAGGAGAAATGGTAATGGCGGAGCCTTGGACCGAGCTACAAATGGTCTCCCGGGAATATTGTCTTGTAATTTCAGAAGAGCATTTGCTTCTGCTAGAATCTTGGATGCAAATGAGAGTAACAGCAAATGAGGCTTCCACACTTGGCCATTCGGTAATACTCTCTGGCCTGCCCGATTAGTCCTGCAAGCAGAGTGATTCTCAACTAAAGAAACAGGGTTCATGAGCCTCATATCTCCAGCTGCTTGGCGAATGGCCTGCTGGATGACATGAGAACGTTGTGTTACAAACATGTCATAGCTAGAAGCAGTGCCATTTGGGCCATCTGGTGGAACAGAAGCGGCATGAGTCAAACCCACAATGGCATTAAACCATATCGATGGACCAAAAACATCACTGATGGTGCGCAGGAGAGGCATGTCACCAGAATCTCTGCTTTGCATATCCAACCTATCAAGATATAGTACAATGTCAGGTGGACTCTTCTTGATGAAAGCCTTAACAGAATTCAGGATCTTCTCATTCTTGGCTTGATCAGACCAGGAAGGTAAGAGACCAGGAGTGTCAATCACCCGTACCTTAATCCCCTGAACAAAACCCTCAACATCTTGAACCCTCTTTGTCCCCATCTGAAATGCATCGGTACAAAATTTCACTTCATCGAATATAGAATTGATTGTTGCACTTTTACCAACCCCACTTTTACCAAGCACCATAATCGTACAAGAAAAATCAAGTGGATCCTGTCCAGCTGCTTCAAGCTGTTCTGCCATGGCACTGGCACGATCAAAACTAAAAGCACCAACACGGCTTCCATTTCTCCCCCTCAACTGCTCAGCCAGTCCAAGCCTGTATAAAACCTGAGCAACTACAACATTATGCGGGGTTTGCCCTAGTCTATGTGCAAGCCTCAAAAACTTTACCCTGATCAACTGAAGCTTCTCACGGGTCTCATCATGCTCATCAGTCTCTGCAGTGGTAGAGTCCTCAGTTTGCTGAGACTGATTGTGAGACACATTTCCATTGACACGAGACTGTTGAGGAGCACGTGGTGCAGGTTCCAAAAGAGGAGAAGCACCACCAAGCCCTGCTGGACGAGCAGGTGGTAATGCTGCAGGATTGCTTCTCGGCTCTGTTGGTGAAACAGAACTTACTACCTCAGATTCTCTACCCACATGTGAGGTTTCCTTAATCTTTGGATCTAAATTTACTCTGCTGCTTTGCTGCTTCTCAACTTCCTTTTTAGGTTGAGGACTCTGCTGAACATCATGTCCTCCATTAGCATTTTGAACTGCCCCGTCTTCTCTACAAGTTACCCCAGGGGAGCTACTATTGCTGTGAAGTTCAATAGACTCAAGATTTGAGTTCGGCGAAGAAGGCAACTGTTGCTCTGGTTTCAAAAAAGTATTGTCCCCTTCGGTCTCTCCCTTATCCCTGGAACTAGAATTATCCAATGGAGATGAAGTCTCAGCACTTGCTACTCCAATACTATTGTTCTCAGAAAAATTGTCACCTGAAGCATTTTCAACAATTTTACTAGTGTAGTCGACACCGGTCTCACCATTTGTTTTTGCCTCAGACTCATTGTCAATACATACTGAACCCTTCTCAACACTATTCTTATTTGCTCCTTCATCTCCCTTAACCTCTTGTTCTGTACGTATGCCATCAACTCTTTCCTCCCAACTTTCGACTTCAATGCCATCATCCCATGGTTCCTCAGGCCCAACAGCTTTTGAGATAACTTCAGCCGCTAGATCTTTATTCTTAGGAGAGTTTACTCCATTTTCCGAAAAAGAATGAGTCTTTCCGTTTACAATAGTCACACCCTCAGACACTACACTGGAACCATTGGAATGAACAATCTCAGTGTTCTCAACAACATCCAAGCTTGAATCAATTTGACCATAAGAATTTCCCGCACCTGCTTCCCCGTTATCACCATTTATTTTAGGAATCACAGAATCAAATTCAGCTTCTCCATGCCTCTCTCCAACAACCTTCAAATCTTTCACTCCTCCTTCGGTGCTACTTGTTTCATCCAGATCATCACCCACTGCCTCTTCAAAATCCTCCACTTCATTTTCATCCTTGGAGGAATCCTTCAAAGGTGAACCCTTTTGCAACTCATCTGGTTCAAATGATTTAGGTTTTGTACCCTCCTCCTGCTCATCATCCTCTGAACCAATAGCTTCCTCAAAAACATCATCTTCTGTATCACCCCTAGTTTCATCAGATCCCACCAACTCATTCTTCACTACTTGCTCATCCTCACCAATCTTTATTATATCCTCTTCCTTATCTGACCTAACCACAAACTCAGTCCCATCTCCCATTTTCTAGATCACCACCGCTACAATTGAAACAAAAAAAAAAATCTCACTTATTCATAAATCACAAATCACAAAATCATTGCAACTAAACCAAATCAAATAAGCTCTTACTCATAATCCAACAACCCCCAAAATACAAAAACAAAAACAAAATTGACCACACAGCTAGAAAAACCCTAGATCAGAGCTAATCACCACAACAAATCCACGTATCCGTTACTAATCCCAGAAACTAAAATTCAATTGAACTGAACCAAATCGGCTTAAACACAAGTATATTAACTGATAAGGATCTCCAAACACACAAAGAAGAACCAAAAACTGAACAGAAGAGAGACGAAGAAGAAGAAGAAGAAGGAGAATTAGAAATGGCGAAGAGCTTACCAGAGAGGGTTCGTTAGAGAGAGAGAGAGAAATAGAGAGAGAAGGTGAAAAAGTGTGAAGATCCTTCATGCGCTTTACCGGCTGCGAGCCCCTGCGACTACGACGGGAGAAAGGAGATAAGAGACGTTCATCAACGGTCCAGATCGTTTTGGGTTTAAGCATCGTACGGTGGATGATGCAGTCGTGAAAATGATACTGACGTGGACAAAAAATAAAGTAGAGAAGAGTGTGAGAAGCCGTAATGGGAATAGAAAACCCTCGTGTGCTAATTCGATTCAACCAACCCGGTCCGGTCCGGTTCGGTCTTGTGCACATTGATTTAACCAATTTTTTGTTTTTTCTTATTACTTATTACTTATTAGCAAAGTTCAGTTGACAAAGTGTTAATCTTTCAAGGACTATAAATAAAAATCATAACAACAACAACCGATCATGTTTTCGACGGCTAACAATGGTTCGCTCCATTGTCGGATTCCAAAATGTTGTTTCTCATCATTAGGCTACAACAGATTAACTCAATAAGATGTTGCAGCTACTAAGAATCTTCCCATTTCAAGAAGTTGCAAGCTTTCCATTAATCTTAGATGAATCTAAAACACTTTGTCTGCTAATGCACATCCAAGTTCTTGAAGACTCTTCATTGTTTTCGCATAATACCGGGACATGCCATGACCCTTTCTCTGATTCCTGATTTTGTCGAAAAAATAAGTTAGAAACTATCCATTTCGTAAAACCAAGGAAACAAAACGGACTGAGATGGTAAACAAACCTGCATGACAACCGAAAAAGGCGAAGGCATTTCAAGATTCAGATTACCTTTCACAAAAGTATACCGGACCTGTACCAAAACCATAAAACCAGAAGCTAACTAATTGCAGATTTCTCAAAATTACACTTTCACTATAAAAATAGTTACATGTTATAAGCTTTTTTTTTTTTGGTGAGAAGTTACATGTTATAAGTTTACAAGTCTACCTGATGCCTTTCTTTCCACTTTTGGAAAAAACTGCTCCCTAACAGTTCAAAAATGTGATCTCTCATCTCATCATTTGTAACAAGCAAACACTTGAGCTTAGCAGCAGCATACAGCCAATACCTGTAAAGTTTAAGAAAAAAAAAAAAGCAAAAGATGAGTGTGTCTGGTAACATTGTTTGCTTTAAACCAAATAAGAGAAGCTAAATTTCATACCAATCATCATTGGAACCTGGTGGAGTTGCATATAAGACACCGTTACTAATCCATTCTTCAACAAGATCCCGGTGGGTTGGGTTTTCTAAAAGCGCCCTGACCCGTCTCTTGTGCAATAGAATTAGGGGCCATTTGTTATTACCACTTTCATGGTATTCCTTTACCACAGATTCAAGCTGCATTATCACGCATGTACGTTCTCAGTATTGCAGGAATGGTTTCACAAAAGAAAATATGTAAAAATAGATGAGAACCTGTGAAAGACTGAAACTGCCATCTGCAAAATTTTGTTGGTAGAGCCCAATATTTGCTCCATCTACTATAGCTTCGTAGTCTCCATGTTTCTCAAGCCAGTCCTGACATATATAGATAAGCAACATCAACAAAAAAAAATTGAAATTTGAATACTCAAGATAAATATTTTTTGTATGTTTCAACCTAAGAGAATCGACTTTCAAATGCAATTCTTTCTCTAACCTGAAATTCGCTGAACACCGCCGTTGCCTCGCATGAATTCAACTTTGCTTTCCTCTTCATAGCCAAAGCCACCAAAGAATCCACAAACTTTTGTGTTTCTACCTCATTGGTATCTACACAAGCCAACTGCTCACTGCAGGTCAAACATCTTCCGGTTGAGCTAACATTACCTTTCTTTACAATCCATTTACCCTCCCCAACCCATCCATGCCCGTGCCACCCACCTCCATTCTTCAAAACAGCTTCTCTAAGCATCCCAACACCAGAACAAATTCCATTATCACTAACCTCACTAGCTTTCTCACCACAGAACCATTCCTCGATAACTTTCGAAGTTTCTTCACAAATGCAGCCAACATATTCCCTTAATTTATGTAAATATCTATAAACCTTGTTTCCTCGTCCCGTGGCAGCACTTACCTTCAACAGAGCCGTGATCTCAGCCTCCTCCAATGCAATACCTGCAGCATCCATGTGCTCTTCCACCTCATAACCCTTTTCAGCCTCCAATCTCTCGCAGAAACATAGCAAAGCCGGCGCATATGTCCTCAGACGGGGAATGGAAACACCGCCAACTGAAACAAAGTCCTTGACAACCTTGAAAGCATAGTCACCATCACCCTTAGCAGCAGCTAGACGAGCTACTGAAGTGATGGATGCCTCATTAGGACTTATCCCGGAATTAACCATACAATCAAAAATCTTAAAGCCACGATCAATAGCAAGTTTTTGAAGAGACGTGTCACTAATGCAAGCAGAGCATAGGTAAAGAAGGGTCTGAAAATGTTGCTGATTGAGGCGTACTTCACTAGAAGTGACTGCTGCATCATAAAGAGCTAAGGCAGCTGAGAGGTCCTTGGACTTGGAGCATGAGTTGAGACTGAAGAGGAGATTTGCTTCTGGGTTCTGGCGTACCTTCTTCCTCTTGTTGGGTTTTGAAGGGCTTCCGTCGTGGTGGCGAGAGCGGTGTTGATCAGAAGCAGCCATGTATATACTATATATCGTTACAAGCTTTGCATTGGCAGAAACTGGAAGATGAGACCCCTGACCCTGACAGCCACAAAATTTAAATAAGCTGAAACAAACCAACTGATACAATTCCAAAATCAATATTTTTTTACAAAGATTCAAACTTGAGACATCAGCTTGTAGCTTTTATCAAAGCTGCACAAGATCGCCCAAAATCAAAAAAAAAAAAAATTGAACTTTTCTTGAAAGTGTAAAGAAATATACAAATTTTGGAATCTCGATTTATTCTGCATGGATTGCTCTAACTATTTATAGTTCTCCTGAGTTTTTCAATTCCATTTCTAAACCAATTGCAAAACATCTATTAGTTTCACTTCCTAAAACAGAACAAAGACCTTACCTTGCTCCGAGTAGACGAGGCCGGCGAGAGAAACCAGGTGACGAACGTTTACGCGATTAGACGGTGGCGCGACGTCGATGCGTGGAGGAGAGACCACACGAATTCGACAAAAGAGCACGGCGGCGACTCACTGAGCAACAAAGATTTGAAAGTGAACCGGATTGCTTATCGGGTTTTGAATTGTCGATCCCGGTTCAGCGTAATCTTGGTTAAGTTTTTGATTTACTTGTAATTGACCTGGTTATCGAGCTAATTAAGAGAAGGTCATCACTCATCAATCATCATCATGTTGAACCGGTCATCAGATTTATATATACTTTTTATTTTTCAGTAAAGAAATGTAATACTATATCATTCATGCATAACATTTCCAAAATAAATATTTCTTTCTTTCTTCACTTTAATAATTAACCAATACTATTAATAGACATTTAACTTTTATTATTTTTTTCACAAAAAACATTGAATTTGTTTTAACTTTATCATGTGAGGAATGCTTTTCTGCCTCGGATCAATAGGATATCTGCAGAGTTGAATGGTATTGGCTGGTGTCTCCAAAGCTTTTGTGATCTAAATATAACCAGCTATGAAGTATGGACTGATTGTCAAACGGCTATAACAGTTTTTCAAACACCGCAAGATTGGCCAAAGTATCGTTCAGAGGTGTCAAGAATCACTGGAGTAGTACAGGTGATGGGGGAGGTTTCCTTAAAGCTTTCTTCACCGAAAGCTAATGACTTGGCTAGGGATATTGCTTCAAGTGTTACACGGGATGGACAATTCTCTTCATATTTGGCTTTGGGTGGTCCGGCATGGTTACACAACTTGATTGAGCATGACAAACGCTATGGAGGTTGAGTTTTTGCCTGTTTTGGATTGCTCTTTCTTCAGGATTCTGTCTTTAATTTTTGTCCTGTTTTCATTTTGCTTATTCCTTGTTTCCAAACTCTTGGTTATTTTATGAATCCAGCGTTAAAATAAGAAAAAAAAACATTGAATTTGTTTTATAAATTTCCCTTAGACCAGAAAACTAGTCGTAATTAATTTTAAGATTGAAGTATATTTTTCATTTTTGGCACTTCACAACACAAAAAAGAAAATAAATAAAGATTCAATATATATATATATATGAAATTTTTAAGTTTTGTACAATATTATTTCTACTTTGGCGCTAAATAGCACCAAATACTTTTGGAATTTATCATTAAGTTTCATTAGTACGTATGTACATTCTAAAACAGATTGGAAATCGAACAAATATAAAGCATGTTGGCCAGGTCGGGATGGTCCATGTAATTTTTTTTTTTTTTTAATCAGGATCAAATGGAAGGAAGTGTATGCAGTATGCGTAAATCAAGTTAGCATGAAGAAGTTGGAGAATAATAGACGAATTGAATAAGAAGAGTTGTAGATGAATAATTTTTAGTTGAACGAAATAATAATGATGAGATTTTAGAGCGACACTAGGCAAAGACGAGTAGTAAAAATAATGAAGGAAAAAAATGAATATCCATTATATAAAACAATAATAGCTGCTGCAAAATCAATTTTATTATCCATATGATTATTAAAAAAAAAAATACAAACGATCGACTAATAGAATAAGAAGGCTTCACTAGTGTTGTACCATTCCACCAAAGCTAGTTCCCAAATCCTCAAATCGATTAAAGATATCGAGAACACGAAGCATTTTGCTAAAGAGCGTCATCTCACTCTCCAAGATATCCAACAAGTCGTTTATTAGGCTGAGTGGCTTTTGCAATTTCTGAAAAAGGCGATACAATGTTTTGACAGTATCGAAGAAACTGCGAACATTAGCAATAACCGTAGCAAAGAAATTGTGAATTTTAGCAATAACCATAGCAAAGAAATTCCGAATCTTCGCAAGGAAATCACGAAGCTTAAAAAAGACAGCAACAAAGAAGTTGCGGAGCTTAGCAATGACGGTAACAAAGAAACCACGAAGCCTGGGAACCGCAGAGGACAACGTTTCTTGGACCCTTTCAACAATTGGGGAGATGAAGTTATGAACCATGTTTTTCGCAGAATCCAACCATTTTGCAACTCTCGAAAACAAATTTCTCCAAAACATTTTTTTTTCTTATTTTTCTCTACTGCTGTTATAATGACTGAAATATGAAAGATAGCTATGAAAGTAAGCGTTATGGATGGTTCTTTTATATGGGAGTGGCAATGTGCCAATAACATGGTCAATTTGTATGTATATGTGACCGTCAAAATCTTGAACTTTAATTATGGTATATTCAAGTTTCCATGTATTAACTGCTCAGTATTGCAACAAGTGATTTATTGAGCGGTGAAATCTTGGTGAGTTAGTTTCTGCATTATTTTTTGTATTCATGACTAAATTAATTAATTGTATAGAAACAAAGTACGATCAGGTTCATTTGTCTCTTATTACTGTATTATCGCTAATAGGTTTCTGGCTGCAAAGACTCGAGTCGGGTCAGGTTAGATCGACTTTGGTCCATAATGTTACGTCAAGAAAAGGATAGAAAAGAAGTACTGGACTTGGTAACATCAAAATGTCTAATAACATTTATATATAATTAATTCTGAACAAAATCTTCAAATAAAATACATTGGCGGTGCTCCTGCAACAATGATCACTGGTACTTGAAATCTTAATTCAACAATATCTTGAATTCGATATTGTATCATGTCTAAAAGAATCAGCATCTGAAACGTTACGAACAATCAAGTGCGTCAGAACTAGATTTACAATTTCTTAACTAAGGCTACCACCAGATTTATTCTTGGACTTTTTGCTAGCGTGAATCTTAGCGTAAATCTCCTTCGTCCTATACGCCAACACAAGATCCAAACCGACTCCGACAACAGAAGCTAATGCCATGACTATGAATATGAGACGGTAACAATGAGCTCCAACGCACGTGTTCCCTCCACCTGGAGTTGGTGTGGCCTCTGCATCGTAGAGGAAGCCAGCAAGGAGACCCGAGAAGAGGAACGAGCCAAGTGGCAAGTTAAGTACTAAGATGTTGTAGATGAGACCGTAGTATTTGAGACCAAAGAGTTCAGATGCTGTTGGGACTGTTATGGCTAGACGAACACCGTAACAAACTCCAACCACCATTGAACCGATGTAGAGTGAGTTAGGCACGGCTAACGCCATTAGTATATATCCAACGGCCATAAGGATTTGAGAAGCTGCGTTCCACAGTGGTCTTGGTGTTCCAGCTTTCCTATAAGAGAACAAATTTACATTTTTTGGTTAGTAAAGTATAAAAGCAACATGCTTATTGATATGATCTATGTGATACTGATACATAACCTTTTAATTTTTTTTTTTTTTTTTTTTTTAAAACAAAGTAAAAATATCTAAAGAATCCAAAGGAAAATTTATGAGTCTGGTCCAAAATAAGGAAAAGATCAAAATATTGGATTTGGACATGTCTATGTAAAAGAACAAAATTTAGTTAAATGAATCAAACAGAAAATTCTAAAAGATCCCTTTTCTTTTTATGAGAAAAATCATTCAAGGAAGAAGAAAATGCAGATGGGAAAAATATATTTTCAAATCAGAACGCATTGAATATTACATGCCCATATATATGAGAATGAAAATTTATAGACGTCACGTTACAGCTATGTAATAAATATTAGTAATTAATGTTAGAATGAGATAATTGAAATGATATTTTCAATGGTAGCATCGTTCAGAACGAGACAGAGTAAACAGTAAACTATGGCAAAAACAAATGCATATAGAGAGTTAAAAGGAGAACTTACTTGAGAAAGTATTCGGAGAGAGTACCGGAGAGAATGCGGCCGAAGAAACCCCAAATACTAGTCATGGAGACAAATATTGAAACATTTGTATAGCCAAGGGCAAGACCAATCTGACCCATATTGTTCATCACAGCTAAACCAGTTCCTACACCACACAAGAAGGACACGAATAGCACCCAAAAGTCAACTGTCATTATTGCTTCCATTATAGTGTGGTCTTCTCCCAACACTGGTCTCTTCTTCTCCATCCCTTCCTCTACAGCAGTTACAACAATCACTTCTTTCTCCGCCGCTGCGGCCGCGATCTCTGATCTGAGCAACGGTTCTTGAATCCGTCCTTCTATGTCATCACCTTGTTCACCGTTGTTCAAGCTCTTGATGAAAGAGTGGAAAGGTATAGCTATTGGAGAAGCTAATAGGAAGAGAAGTATAGAAGCGAAAGCGACAGAGAACACTCCGGTTTTGATTCCTATGATGTCGTAAGACTGAAGGTACACAGCAACAACGACTGCCACAATGTTGAACACCGCGAAGTAACGAGTCTCTTCGTTCTCCTCTTCAGCGGAAGAAGCCGGTGGGATCTCACGGAGGAAAAAAACCGCCGTGAGACATACGGCGAAAGGCACGACCGCTAGTAAAACCAAAAACGACGCCGGATCGTTTGAGAACAGAGCAGTACATAGATCTGTGAATATAGCAGTGCTTAAACCGACGTATCCTTTCAAAATCCCCGAGACCGGACCACGGTTGCGCCTGAAGTTGCGTATGCAAGTCACTAAAACCGCCGTGTTCATCCACGTTGTACTGTTTCCTCCCATACAGAGGAATATACACATCTGAAAAATTTAAGAAGTTAAAAAAAAAAAAAACTATAAGATTGGGATTTGTAACATTGTTGTACTAATAACACCGGCACAATTGAGTAACCAATCATCTAAAAATCTATTGATTAAATGTGCGGTTGACAAAAAAAAAAAAACTAGCAAAAAGTTGGTTTTAGTACCTGCCAATAAGAGATTGGTTGAATGGTGCGGCTAACAACAAGCCATTGTACACCATAACCAAGAAGACCTTCAAAACAACCAATAAGAAGGATGACAGAAGTTGGAAGACGATCAGAAGCGAGACCAGCGAGAATTCCGAAAGCTTTGCCGACATCTTTAGCAACTGATAAGTTATTGAGCTCGAGTTGGTTAAGGTTCATGAGAGACTTGAGAGCGCCGGAGTAGTTGGAGAAAGTGTAGTTGTTGCCGGAGATGGCTTGAACCCAAACCGCTGTTACAAATCCAAGCCATTTTAGAGAGGAAGAAGAAGAGAAAGATCTTCGGAAACCCATTGTGTGAAAAAGATTGAAGTGTGTGTGTTGGTCGTGGAACCTCACCTTATGGACGGTTTTTATAGAAATAGAAAAAGGGAAAAGGGTTTTATGCTTTTGCGTGTTTTTTTATTTTATTTTATTTAATTAATTAGGTTTTGACATTTTTGTCAAAATATCAAGTTGTATTGTATACAAAGAAAAATATAAATAAAAAAATAACAACTTGTATTTTAATTTTAACATGTGGAATGAGACCAGGGAAGGTGCGTACGACACCGACATGTACGGTTAAAGTTGGTGTATAAACCGTGGATGTATTATGACACGGAATATTTAAAACACGGCGTGCTCATATTTTGTGTTTTTACTTTCTCCGGTCGTTTAATAATAAGTAGATGACCAACTTGGGGATGGATCATGGATATATGATATATCTTTAGGAATATACGGTTTGATATATTACTCAATTCCGACCCGTTATATAAAGTCTGAGTATCGGGAAGTTTAAATACAGAGAGATACATGTAAATAAGCTGTTACGGATAGGGCTGTCAATCGGGCTGGCTCGGTCCGGCCCGGCCCGAAACTCGTAAAACTCGCATATGTTTGAGTTTGGTCCGGTCCAGCCCGGCTCGAAATATTTTCGAGTCTATATTTTAAAGCCCGAATCTGGTTTTAACAGGGCTTTTTCGGGCTTTTCCGGGCTTATGTTAGATCAAAAATTTAAACTTATAAGTCTTAAAAAGCAGTGTTTAAAGGTGCACTATAAAACAAATCAATCAAATTTTTAATAACTCATCTATATTTACTACAACCAACTTAATTTACAAAATTAAAATTTAAAACTAAATAAAATTTTAATACTTTAACCAAATAAAGTAATATATAATTCATATAAAATATCATAGATAAAGATTTTAAAAGTATTAAGTAAGGTTACTAAGTAAATATGAAAACTATGATTAGAGTTTAAAATTTTATTTACAATAAATCATTAATCAAATATTGCAATCAAACAAAAATGTTAACACAAAAGTACAATATATTTGTTAAAGAACTTTTCGGGCTGGTCCGAGCTTTTCGGGCTGGCCCGAGCCTGGTCGGGCTAAGCCCGAAAACTCTATAGCCCAAACAGGCTGACCCCGAAAGGCCCGATTTTTTTCTGGACATATATATATTTAAGCCCGAATCCGATATTTTTCAGGACTAGACTACACCAACCCACATGTTTTGGCTCTAATTGACATGCCTAGTTACGGATGAATATATTGGGAACTTGAAGACTTTCTCCACTAGAGAGAAGCGTTCTTCGAAGTTCGAACTATTTGAATACTTAAAAAAAAATTGTTTTGAAAAGTTGCTTGCAATATTCAATTGGTTTAAAAATATAAAAAGAAATAAATTTATTGAAATAAGATTATAAAGACTATGGAAATTACGGATTGAAAATCGTGAACAAAAATATAGTTAAAGAAAAATGAATATTGGAGGCCAGATATAATATTGTTAGTGAATTCTACAAATCTCTTCAATGTGGTTGGCTTATGAGATTATGAATCGCAAGATAAAATCACGATATTTGATTATAAAATCGACATACTAGATCTACATCATATTTTTGAAACTTATTTTTTATCCGAAAAGGTAAAAAAGATTTGCTATAATTTTTTCTGTTTTGAGAATTATATGATTTTAGAAAATAAAGTATAATTATAAGCTCTAGAAAACTTTTATAATTTTGCTTCCATAACGCGTCTAAAAATATTTGTTTTAAAATATTTGTCTCATATCTAAAATTTCAAAAAAAGAAAATAGAACTGGTATCAATAACAGGGGCAAACCCACATTATAGAATATGGGGACAATTGTATCTAGTAATATATAAGTATCTAAGGTTTTAATACTGATTAGAGATTTTAAAGTGGCAAAATGGTTACAATGTATCCCATAAATCCTTAAGGTGTCGGGTTTGAGTCATACTATTTATTATTTTGTAGTATATGTTTATATATATTCGAGTTAGTTTGGGTATCCATTCGGATATCGGATTCGGGTACCCGATTTTAATAGGTACTAGATCCATTCGGGTATTTTAAAAATTTGGGTACGGATTCGGGTCGGGTTTTTCAGATCGAGTTCGGATCGGGTTTTAGGGTTCGGGTATTTTGCCCAGGGCTATCTCTATGTATGTGGTTTAATCATTTTCTAAACTAAAATTTAATTCAATAAATATATTAATATTTTATTTGTTGGTGCTGCTCTGTTAATATTTGGGGTTGAATCGGTTACTGCTAGCTTGTCAGGTAGACAACCCCACGATCTTTTTTTTTTCTTTTTGTCAACTGTATTGATATTAGATTGATGGTTAACTGTTACAATTAGACTTAAGGAAAGCATCTTTGTACAAGGCCAAAAGGACTAACAAAATAGTTACTAACCTTCTATAACACTACCCATCGAAGACACCACCAGATACACCGTGGTCTTTACAAAAGAATGACTCCATCCGAGGAGTACCCAGCATCAACAAACCTTCAAAAAGAGGATCCCATTCTCTCACTGTTGAAAAGCCCGTTAGCCAAAATGGAAACCCCACGGCCACATAGAACTGAATCCTCGGAAACACTTCGAGCAATGAGAAAAACTCCTCTATTTGAAGACTTTATTTCCAAAACAAAATTCCAATCCACTATCCCAGCCAGAGCTAACAGCAACCGGGATGAATGGAAACTAAAAAATGGCCACACCTTAGGCCTATTAACCGCTCCCACCAAAACTGAATCCTCCACAGCAAAAAACAATTTTCCCCAATTTATGGCTTATCATACTCTCGACAGCCCACACAGCACATAATAAGCCCGCCTCTTGTTTGGAATTTATATTGGAAAAAACTTTCCTGCTGTGTAACACCGTTCCTCCACTAGCATCACGCACCACCCAAAAAGCACCCGCTAATTTCTTCCTTTTTGACCAAGAAACACCGATGTTACACTTTAACCATTGTTGAGGTGGAGGCAGCCACTGATCCAGGATCACCGATTGACTTTCTTCACTGTGAAGGGACAGACACTGTTGTTTCGTCTATAGCATGTTCACTTAATTAAGACGCAAACCACACCTCGACATCCTCCTGTATATTGATCGCGGTTTCCACCGGAGAAAAAGACTTCCTCTAAAAAACCAGGCAATTTCTGTTTTTCCAAATTCTCCATAGTATCCACAGGAAGCTTTTCCTGATCTCCGAAGGCCACATCACATTATCTCTATTGATTAGTAGATGGTGAAGGTGAGAAAACACCGATCCCTCATTTGGACCAAAGTTTGGCGAGGGATAGTTTGATAGAGCCCATATATGTCTTGACAATGGACAAGAGATCATAACATGACAAATAGACTCACCAATCATACCACACACTTGGCAACTTCCATCAATTTTAAGTCCTCTGCGCACTAAGAAGTCACCCACCGGTAATGCATTACTCAGCAATTGCGTTTGAATTAGTGTTGAATTATGAACTTCTATCTATCATGTTGCGTTTAATCTTTTGTTTGAGTGACTCATAGCAATGCTAACATCCAAGGATTGAGAGGGACACAAATTAACAGCAACTAACTGTGGGATTTCTGAGTGAACACTCTGCAGACGCAGAGAGTGTCGACCGATACCACTTTTGGTGTCGCTTGACACCACCATCATAGATGAGTTAATCCGAATTGGGTTCATACTTTCAATACTCAATAATTTTGTTTATTTTTCTTTTGCCAATCCTAGGCTTGATAACACTGTGGACAGTGTTGTTTAAGTTTGGGAGAGGCAGTTACTAACTACGTTTTTGTTTTTGAGAGTCAGTCGAAAAAATAATTAAAAAAAAATGTTTTATTGAGTCAAAATTTTTGTTGGAAACTATGATTCTTCTTTTTAGTGTACTGCCTTGGTTGATTAATGCTGCAGATTGAATCCACAATCCGACTAATGAAAAATCCAAAGGCTGACCAGTAAACCAGAGACATCCAAATTTTCAACAGACTCAACAAAAGCCTGAGGTAATTTCTATGCTTTTCTTTTTACCTCATCAAAGAGATTGATGTTCATAGGGCTTGACTCCTTGTTCATACCTGACAAGTAAGACTTGCTAGAATAAAACTTGCTAGAATAAAACTTTAGGGTTTGTAAAACCTAAAAATATTATTTATATGTCCTAAAACATGTCAGGGACTTGTGTTGCAATTGTGGAAAACTTTGGGTAATTTTGTAAAACTTCCAAAACTTGGCTTCTCTCATAGACAAAACGGGGTGTCGACCGACACCAAGGTGGTGTCGATCGACACCATCACTCTTCATCGGCTCCAAGTTTGTTTCCTCCGGTTAAATACTCCAAAATGATACAAATTGCTCCACTTTGCTCCTTTTGTGCCAAAGTCCTAGAAATCCTGTAAAGACTCCAAAACAAACTAAAAACAAAACAAAAGACTCAAAAAGCACACTTATATCATGGTTAAAAACCATAAAAACCATGATATATCAACTCCCCCAGACTTAGTCTTTGCTTGCCCTCAAGCAAAACAGGAATTTAGACCTGTGAAAGAGATTTGAAAACGCGAAAACTCCTTTTCTTTTTAAAGTAATGCCATGATCATCCAAACCATAATCCATATGCTTAGCAGATATTTCCAAATCCAACCACCATGTACTTCTCCGTTGACACTTATAGCATCCCAGTTTCCTCAACATCCTCCATTAGGCCTTCATCGATGGGACTCATCAATTTGATCAATGTCAAGAACCTTCAAGACTCATTCCCGTACAATACTATAACAAGCAAGACAATATCTTTAACACATTTGGTACTCTTTCTCTCCGCCAGACTTATTATATTCTTATCTTCCTTTGAGTTTTGCTTTGCTGTTTTTTTTTTTTTTTTTT